>NC_061111.1:33348918-33465090 GCF_002878395.1 Capsicum annuum | reverse complement strand
ACCCACCAATGAAAGTAGTAATGTCATGTATCTATTACATATAGCAATCCACCAATGAAAGTAGTAATGTCATGTATCTATTGTATGACATGTGGGGAGTCAAAGTATTGTCTTTTCTAACATTTTTCTTTTACGGTACTCGTTATAGATAGTGATTGGTATAATGCAATTTTCACAGTCAAAAATAATTTTTATGGGTCAAATTTATAAAGAACTAAGGAACAAACAAAAAAAATTGACAATTGGTGCAATATAATTCATTCTGGAGGAATACTTGGCGTCATGTGTGCTTGACTCAAAGATTACATGTCAACGGGTGATATAGTCATCACCAATTTTTTTTGTTGACAATGGAATCCGGTCACGTGGATCTGGTTGATGTTTGATAAAATTCTTTCGCTTTCTTCTCTTATTTTAACGTGGATCCTAAGATATCATGTACATTCTGTGATTTTTTCAAAAATTTGTCAAGCTAAAAATTTATCTGTCCAACTCTATAACCCCTCCTTTCAGCTCACCCTTCATGCAGGGTGGTCACGTACCCACCCTTAAGGACTCTTGTCCTCCTTAGAGCTTGGCCCACCACCTTATGGGGTGCATTCAACTTTGATATCTTATTTGTTATGATGTAAAATTACGAGACATAGTATCTATTTTGACTCAATACATATATACTTAATAGATTTGTTACTATGACTAATGTTATCATCGAGCGCAAAAACGTGTGTTCTATAAAATTTGCATGTGCCTTATATAAAGCTTTTTACTTTCCTCTCACATTATGATATATGATTAGTCTAAAATATCTTATGCATCTTTCTTCAAAACTTGTCAATCTGATATAGATCAGTCTTTCTCTCTATCTTGTCCTTCCAACCACCTTCATTATGGGCATCGCGTAAAACCTGTATAGGTGACCTTGTAGTTGTAATACTATAATTTAAATTAGATTATGGATTTTAGATTACTGTTAACTGGTGTGTGTGTTTATTTGATGATAATTACAAGAGAAAAGACATGATTTTTCCCCTGAACTTGTCCGTTCAACTTATTTTAGCATTTAAATTAAACTTCTATTTATTTACCCCCTTAACATCTTTAAAATGTATTAGTTTCACCCCTCAAAACTGAATACCACTCTCATAACGGAGAGTGAGTTACACTCGCCTACATATCAACACCACGTCAATGCCACGACGGAGACACGTCATTGTCACGTAAGAAATTACTATTTTTCTAAAAAAAAATTAATCCCCACACATTATTTTTATATATTTAAAAAAAAAATATATATATATATATAGCATCTCCCCTCTCCCATTTTCTTTCTTCTTCACACAGCCCCACCCACCCCCCCCCTCTCTTCCAGCCTTCACACCCTCTCTCTACCCTGCAAATGCAGGCCTCCCCTCCTCTTCCTCTTCCTCTTCCAGTGCCCCACCCAGTGGCGGATCTACACTATAGTCAGGGGGTTCATCTGAACCCCTTTTGGCGGAAAATTATGTTATATATAAATAGTTAAAATTATTTTTTATGTGGGAAATACACTGGGTTTGTTGTTGTTGTTGTTGTTGTTGTATATATATTAGATGTTGAACCCCCTTCGATTAGTTTTTATATTCACTTATGAACCCCCTTAGCGAAAGTTCTGGCTCAGCCACTGGCACCACCCCTCAACCCCTCAACCCCCAGCCCCCCCTCCTCCTCTTCTTCCAACGTCCTACCCCCCACATATTACTCATAATTAGGGGTGGCAATTTCAGCTCATATTTGTGAAAAGAGTTCATTTAACTCATATTTATTGAATTGGATCACTCATATTTCAAATGGGTAAATATGGACTTCAACTCGTTTTAAAAGCTCATAGAAATATGGACAAAATGGGTAAAATATGGGTACCCATTTAAACACAGAGATCACTCACCTATGCTTTAAATTTCATTTTTTTTCTTCTTTCCTAGTTTCTTTTCTTTTCTTTTTTTTGTTTTTTCTTTCTTTTTTCTTTAATTTACTTTTTTTCTTTTGCATTTTTTTTATTTTTTACTCGTTTCTTATAATTTCTTTTTTTCTTTCTCATCTTTTCATCTATTATTTTTTATTTTTTATTTTTATTTCTTTTTCTTTGTATTTTTTTTTTCATTTTCTCCTTTCTCATTTTTATTTCATCATTTGTATTCGCTTGAGACCTATATGGATTAATAAATATAAGCTTCTAATTATCTCATTTAGCCTATACAATTCATAGCATCTCTTATCAATTAAATATACTCGATATATAGTCTCTCCCCTTTATTATTATTTTTTTCTATCTTTTATTTCTCTTTTTTTTTCCTTTAATTTACTATTTTTTTCTTTCTTTTTTCTTTTAATTTACTTTTTTTTATTTTTTCCACTTAATTTTTACTCGTTTCATACACTTTTTTCTTTCTTATTTTTCATCAATTTTTTTTATTTTTCAATTTTATTTATTTTTTCTTCGCATTCTTTTTTTTTAATATTTTCATTTCCACCTTTTTCATTCTTGGTTCGTCATTTTTGTCATTTTTCTTCTCTTTTTATATTCTTTTCCTCATCTTTTTTTTTGTCATTGCATTTTATATTTTATATATTTTTTTACTTTAAATTTATTTGTATCATACTATTTATTTTAAATAAATTTATTATTTGTATTTGAATAGTTTAGTTATCAATATGTACAATTTATCATTTATATTTATATACAAATAAGTAAATGAATTAATTAGATTTTAATAAGATTGAAATGTATAAATATACAATGTATCATTCAATGCAAATATTTCATTAGTATTTGTATATCAAATTTATCATTTATATTTGTATATAAACAAGTATCACTAGTATGTGTATGGTTCAAGTTGTATAAACATGTATCATTTGATACAAATGTAACATTTGTATCTGTATAATTTAGCAATTGTAGTTGCATAATTTTACTATTTTTATTTGTATTGTTCAATTTATATCAATAAAATATAATTTGTATCAATATATATAAAATATAAGTGCAAACTATATAAAATATATATGACGGTGCAAACTATTAAATACAAATATGAGCTTGAAGTCTAAAAAACAAATTCAAATGTACAATTGTATTAAGTAAGCTCGGTTCATCTTTATTCCATTTCATATATGGATGAGGATCCACATAGCCTTCGATTTATGAGAAAGTCCAGCTTCAAATTCGACTTCTAACTCTCTCATCTTAGAGTTCTCGTTAGAGCAGAAGTAAGGCACGAAGAGAGGAGCTCAAGGTCAGACAAGGCAGGAAGTACGTAAAAACCTTAATTTGTGTACTTCTTGCGACTGCTAAAGATATTTGGTTTGACGACTGTAATTTCAAGATCTTTCTTGATACTATCTCTGTATCTGTTCATTAGGTGGAGTCCACTTGAGTGTACTTATAAAAATTATAAATGTTGGGGGAATATAAATCAATATGCACTTATGGTATTTTCGTTATCATAAAAAAAAACCAAAAAAAAAATAATAAAGAAAAAAAAAGACGTAAATATTAGAGATAGAAGAGAAAGAAAAATCGTAAAGAAAAAATACAAAAAAAAATCAAAAAAAAAATACTGAAAAAGGAGAAAAGAAAAAAGAAAAAAAATGATGATGAATATAAATACTCTGAATGGTTATGATATCTCAGTCATCATTCATAATTTGTACTCGACTTAATCATGTTCTTCAAAAATTAAAAAAAATATAAAATATAAAATAAAATCAAAAAAGAAAAAAAAGTGAAAGAAGTAAAAAAGAAAACTAGAAAAAAAGGAGACTAAAAAGGAAAAGAAAAAAAAAGAAGTAAAGGGTAGAAATAGAAGAGAGAGAAAAAAGGAAATGAAAAAAAAAAACTAGAGGTTATATATAGAAGAGAGAGAAAACAAATCTAAAAAGAAAAAACTTAAAAAAATAAAATGGAAAAGAAGTCAACTTGATATGATATAGAAGTTTTAAGTTTTTGATTTTAGAAGATAAAGTGGGTTGGAATCATTTTTACCCAATCCATATTTGATCAAATCCATATTTACCCATATTTATATGGGCGGATTGCAATCCAAACTATTTTTGCTTGATCCATATTTAACCCATCCAAATCCAATCCAATCTACCCGTTTGCCACCCCTACTCATAATCATTTGAAATTTAAAACCAATTCAGTATTTTCATAATTCAACAACTCATCTAACCAAATGACACCATATACACTAACAAAAAACAATTCTATACTAGTAATAACCTAAATCAGAAAAATGCAAAACCAAAAAAAAACTCCAATTTTTCTCAAAGCTTTGAACTGAAGGGTGATTTTTTTTTTTTTATAAGAATGTTGAATTCATGTTGAATTTTAACGGGTATTTGTTAAAATTAATTTTTGATCCTAGATTTTGTGAATTTCAAATTCTTGATTGTGTAATGAGTGGCTCAAAATTGGAGGGGTCATTGGCTCCACCGAAGGTTGAGATGGTGTTTAATGGAAGAAAAATTTTAATTTAGTATCCTCAAGGTTGTTCTTTGGTGGTGTAAATGGAGGAAAATGAAAAAAATTGAAGGAGAGTGTTAATGGAGGAATTTTTGTGTTGTTGTTATTGATGTTTTAAACATTTTAAATATAATATTACTAAAACTAATTTATTTTAACAAATAAACGTGCCCTTTTTTTTAAAATGCCACGTAGGTATTAGGGGTGAAATAAATACACTTTAAAGATGTTAAGGGGTAAATAAACAAAACTTTAATTTAAATGGTAGAGTAAATTGAGCGGACAATTTCAGGGAAACCATGTGTTTTCTCTAATTACAAATAAAGTAATTAGTCCAATTCAACTAATAATTCTGGTGTGCCAATATTTTTAGCCCCATATCTTGGGACTAATTTTGGAAAAAGACATACGTAGACAAGCTCAAAAGTGTTTAAAATTTTTTGTAGCCCTAAAAATAAGTTAATTAATCTTCCAAAGTTGTTGTGCCCTGTTAATACTCTCATTCTTCAAAGTATGAATAATTTGTTAAAGGTTTAATGTGTTTCGGAGGAAAATGGTTTTATTATTTCAAACAATTAGTTAAAAATCTTCAAAATAATATTAGATGAGTTCCCCTTAATTTATAAGGAAAGTTAAGAAAATCTTTGGAGAGATTCTTACATATTTATAGCACTAAAACACTTGATTACCAAAAAAGAAAAAACAGTAAAACACTTTAAAATTTTAGAAATCCGAATAACTAGGGCTAGGCATATTTTGGTTTGAATAGAAAAAATCAAAAAACTGAATCGAAATTTAATTTGATTTGATTTTTTAGCTTTTCGGATTGATTTCGGTTTTAAATTTTAGAGATTTGGTTAAAAGGTTTGGTTTTTGGATTTTCACAAAAAAAAAATATTGGATAAACCAAAAAATCAAAATTATATAAATAATATATTATAATTTATATATATATTTTATTATATATGTAAATATACTTAAAATATAATATAATCCGATATAACATATAAATATTTAAATTATAATCATTTAGTAACCTTAAATCCTAATATACTGCTTTGCTTTAACCCTTAACATTAATGTGAAGGCTGCAGCGGCATTCAACCATCCTCAGTTCGTCAGTTCATTTAAAATTTTAACATCACCAATGGCAGTCGCCAGTCGTTTGCTCAGTTTATCGCTGCCGTCGGCAGTCGCTGTCTAGTGCGGCCACTGCCGTCACGCCAATGATGATGACTCAACGAGACTGATATTTATGGTTATTTCATGCGTGTTGAATTAATTATATTTGGGAATGAAAAATAGGTTTGAAAAAACAAAGATTATTTTTCTAGAAAAATCACTAATTTTAAATGCTCACTACTTTAATCTTTAAAACCGAAATAAAAATTCAAAATAACCGAAAAGAATTTGTAAAAACCAAACCAAACCGAAATAATTTTTGTTTGGTTATGGTTGTTATTTTCGTCAATCCGAAAATTAAAAAAATAAATAGATATGCAACAATCAAACCGAACAAATCGAATGCCCACCTCTACGAATAACGATCCAAATTAACAATTTTAGAAAGTTGTTAAGTCGCCAAAATGCCCATTAACTCGCGATTATCAATTGATTCTTAAAACTCTTATTTTAGCTAACTAAAAGGAAAAGGGTTTATTTAAGTTGGAAAGTCATTTAACAACTAGATCAAGCAAATTCTTGAAATAAAAGATTATAAGAAAAAAGTGGTTGAAATCTGACCTGACTGAGAATTAACTCGTTAAAAAAGGTTGATATATTTATATATATATATATATATATATATATATATATATCAAATAAAAATAGACAGGTGGATATAATAATAAACAGAGCTATTAAGTATATATAAGATAAATAAACAGGTATATATAAAAAATAGACAAAAAGATATACAAATAATAAACAGAGGTATTAAGCAGATATATATATAAGATAGACAGATAACAAATAATACTATTATATAAAATAGACAGATAGATATATTAACAATGCTAATAATAAATAGTGACTAGCAATATAAGTCTAAGTATATATATATATATATATATATATATATATATATATGTTAGTAAGTATATATATAGTATATATAGTATATATATGCTAGTAAGTATTTATGTTAGACAAGTGGATATAGTTAGTATAATAAGATAGACAGATAAATATAGCAAGCAAATTATTGTAACAAGTTATTAAAGCAGGTAAGTAATTTTTTAAGTTATTAAAGCAGGTGAGTAATATTAAGATATTAAAGCAGAAATATCGTGAGATTGTTTTAATATGGTGTAAAGTCCTACTCATTACTTCCTCCTTTGTTGTCCTTAGTCCAATGTAAGTGTCCAAGTCATAAAGGTCCAAGTGTATTTTGTATCTAATATTATTTTGTATTTTTTGGTTTATTGATTGTTTTTTATATCATGTTCATCTCTTTATCTTCAGTTTTAGGTATTTTAGCAATCTTCTTTAATCACACCCCGGTAGAATAACAATAGTCCTTCTTTCAATCTTCTTTGGACTTTTCAAATCCCTAGGAATTTCTAGATTAATCCATCGTGATTGCTAAAACACTGAGAGAATAAGCATATACTGAGGGTATTTTTATAAGTAATTTACAAATTTTTCAAGATCTGAAAAACTGTCGGAAAACCGCCGGTGATCCGGATCTTAATAATAAAACATATGTGAAAGAAAATATAAAATTAATTAATTCAAACATAATTTACAAACTTGGGAGAAAATTACAAAGACCTATGTAATTACTACTTACATGTCTTAAGGAAGAAGTGATCTTTTCTTTTTGGGAGTCCCCTGAAAACTTGACAGCTACCGGAAAATGAAGAACTAAGAAAACTTTTCACACTTTTTTTTTGAACTAACAAACTTTGGAAACTACGAACTTTAAGAAAACTAAGGAATTTATGAAAACTTTCTCACTCTTGATTTTTTCTCTCTTTGGTACATGTTTTTGTCTTCTATAAATGAGGGTATTTATAGGTATTTTTTGGACTTCAAATCTTACTTTTTAGTGGATTTCAAATCCTTTCTAAGGACTTTAGCAAGACTTATCATTTTGGGTGGGTCCGATGGCTAATATCGTTCTTTAATTCTCCTCTATTTATTTATTTATCTAACATTGCATACGTCTGCTATTTTGTCTTTTGTAGATATCGTCATTGCTTACGTATCAAAATTATGTAAAGCTTCTGAGTCAAACTCCATTCCTGAATCATCGTCTGCATTTGGGTCTTAGGTAAATTGATCCATGGCTGAGTTGTATTCTCTTTCATACTCATCACTGTCTCTGTCTGATAATTCTAATCTTGTTCCAGTTCTTGTCTCTTCTCTTGGAATTAAAGAAATTCTTGGTCTTTGTTCTGGTGGTTCTGGATTCATAGATATCTCCTTGGGCAATTGTTCTACCAACAACTTTTTTATTGAGTTTGTTATTATTTTTTCTATATTTCTTTTTCATTTTTCTTTTTTCTTAATGAAAAACCCTTCTTATTCTTAGAAGAACTTCCTTCATCTATTGTTTCAGTACCTGTGTTTTTAAAACTAGCTGGCAAAGTGTCTACATGTTGACTTAGTAAGTGTCAAGATCCATCTTTTTAGCTCTTCTTAGACTCTAAAAAATACTTTGATTACGAACAAGCTGGAATTTGTCCCAAACATCCATAATTGCTCCAAAAAGTAGCCAAAAACATAATTTTTTTAATCCTTTTTATGTACTTAGCATCCTAAACATGATTTCCTACAAAACATACCCAAAACGCATCATATCTAACAAAATAACCTCAGAATCTTGCATATTTTTCTCGTTTCAAGCATCAAAAGTGCTATATTTCTATAGCACATTAGGGTCTCATTGTCTCCCCCAATAATTTAAATTTTGTTAATTGAATTGATGATAACCTCATCCCAAACTTATTAAATTGTATTTGAATATAGGTATATGTACGTTGAACTACTTTTGAAACTTTTGCATGGCATAATAGGCTAATGAATCACGAGCTGACTTTTAATGAACAAAGGGGGCCATGGCATTCCCCTACATTAATTTAATGAACAAAGGGGGTCATGGCATTCCCCACACTGATTTACTAAACAAAAGGGGTCAAGGCATTATCCCAAGTTAATGAAATTGTAATGGCATAATTATAACCTTGCAAGAGTAAGGGTATGACAAAACCTATGGTGTGCCTTAGTGGTCAATTCCTTGGTTAAATGAATGGGAAATGTGAAACTTGTTTTAATTGTTCTTAATTGGGTTTATGCAGCTAATCCATAAAGGTGGAGGTCCCAAAGACTCGATACTGGAAACTCGCATTTGCCAGCATGTGGGTTGATCTTGATGATTGTGTGCATGGTTCACACTATTGATATTTATTTGTATCCTAGATTAACGTTGGGCCTGGGCATTCTCTAGTCTTCCTTGATACCTCAGATTCGTGCGGTAACATGCACTAGGCCCTTTTATAAGGGGAGTTGAACCCATATAGCCCGTGGGTGACTTTTTATGATGGTTATGCTATATAATCTAGGCTAATTTTTTACTTGCATGCTAAGCCTTATTCCCTTTCCCAGCATAATTTATATATGTATATGATTATTCGCATTGTCTTTGAATGATTTTTGAATTGTCGATCATGACATTATTTTATCCCCTCCCTAAGTTACATGCTAGCGCTAAACCCACTAACCATCTTCAAACGTTGTATCCCCATGTGATATAGGAAACGAAGACTTTTTTACTTTCTTGTATAGTTATAGGTGAGCTTGGACCATTTGTGAATTAGCTTGAAGTGGTGAGCCTTCTTCTTTCAAAAGTCTATTATTTCTTAGTTTATTTCATGTCATAGACTATTTCTCATGGTTTCTTTCGGCTATCATCGGGGAATATCCCGACTTAGTTTTTTTTGGGATAGTAGAGGCTTTGTGGATTAGTGTGGATTGGGATGTCAATTGAATTCTTAGAACTTTCCTTATTATTGATTATTCTATCTTGTTATATGTTCGAAATTCCTCTTCTACTATAGCTATATTTTGTTATATTTGGCTAGCCAAAGGGGGTGGTCTCTTGTTCATGGTGGACCCTAGTTCAGGTCATTAAAGGTTCATATGTTTAGACTTCTATTAGAGATAGAAACAAGCCTATGTAAACCTATGACTAAGTAGAATAAAATAGGGGTGATACATGATGTGTTGGGGAACATTTAGAGTGAGGAAATTTATTGGGCATTGTGTGGGGGAGGCCGTTCTTTTGCCCCACATTGCAAGGCCTAGCGTGAAAATATACCAACTCATTGTATACTTGCTTCGTGCTTTGGTATATTAGATTGAAGAAACTCTAGTCCTTGCAGCAAACTTGGATCAGGGTCTTGGCCGACGAGTTAAAGACAGACCCACATAGCCCATGTTTTATAGAGATGTCAAGAACACTATCTAGCTCAAAATTTAAAAAAAAAAATGAGTTTCTTCTATGTTTTTAGTAATTATTTGAATTCTTTATTTATATACATGTTATTTGGATTCAATATCCATGACTATTTAGTATCAAGCATATTTTTTCTTTGATTGTTCTGCATGACAATACCTTTCACATAGTAACCGTCCTTGGGTGGCTACATCATTTATGATGTAGGTTCGAAAGCTCTATCTTGTAGGTCAGTGCAGCATAAGGATTTCTCGTGATAGCATCAAGGTTGGTAAGGTATTCATCCTTTAGAAGGCAATTTATTTTAGCATCTGAGTATTTTTTTCAGTTAATGGTATCCCCAGGACTATGTCCCGGCATTAACAAGATTTTATTACGTTAGACGCTTCGTAGACTAGTTTTATTGAAAGATTTTGTCATATTATCAAATTCTGGGATTATTGTTTTTATTTAAATTGAACAAATTTGTTTGGTATATTATTCTCAAAACATTAGAGTATCTATGCTTATGATGAAATGCTAAGGGGTCTTCTTGAGCCACCATTGACCCGGGATGCCCGTCGCGGCCAAGTCCTAGGCTCAGGTCGTGATGACCGCGATTCAAATCATTCCCAAATTTCCCTATGCCACACTTTGCTCTAAAATTGCTTGAAACTAGCCTACCTAAAATTTGAAACTTCTAAATTTAGAGGAATTTGGACATGAGATTCTAAACTTAGGACTCATACTAACGACGAAGATGTACAAGGTATAGTATCAGCACAGAAAAATAACAGTGTATTGGTAGGGTCATTTGGCCAACCCAAGATGAAAATATGAACACATAACCAAACTATAGTATAACAAGTTAACCAAGGGACATCCCATATGATATCTTTTATGCTAAGATCAATTTTGGGAATTTTACTCACCCAAATTCAATTCTATAAATTCCTATGTGTTTCTTTTTGTCTTAGAACTAGAAATAAAATCAAATACCAACCAACTATCCCAAAATGTTCTTGGATTTATCCAAACCATACCTCGCTTCAATTTCTCTCAAAACTAGCCTAACCTGAAATTTATAACTTCAAACCCAAAAAAGAATTTTAATACAGGAATTTCAATGGAAGGTTTATTCATAAGGTTGTTACAACAGTTACCAATTTACCCATCATTCATCCCTGAATTATCAAATGCAAAATATATGCAAATAGAAGAGAGAGGATAATATTGTATCCTCAAACAGTTGAGGGTACTTATGTTGTATGACCTTCTTGGTTTCCCAAGTGGCTTCTTCAACCAGACAATGCTTCCATTGGACCTTAACCAAATGAATTTCCTTCATCCTTACAATTTATAAATATATTGACCAAGAACAGTTATTGGTTCCTCCTCATAATCTAAGTTTTTATCTAAAAGAACTGATTCCCACTGAATAATTTAGTACCCATCCCTGCGGTACCTCTTATGCATAGAAACAAGAAATCCCATATAGACTCCTAACAACCTCGGCGGTAGAGGCAACCTATACACAACTGCACCCACCTCCTCAAGAACCTAGAAACGACCAATATACTAAGGGTTGAGCTTCTCTCTCTTGCCAAACCTCATGAATCCCTTCTTGGGATAAACCTTGAGTAAACCTTGTTCATCAACCTAGAATCTATGTTTCTTACCCTATGGTTTGCATACTCCTTATACCAACTTTGAGCAGCCAACAAATTGATTTGAATAAACCTTACTTTCTCTTGAGCCTCCTTAACCAAGTCAAGACCTAAAGATTTGACATTGCCAACCTCAAACCACCCAATAGGTGACCTACACTTCTTTCCATTAAGTTCCTGAAACTATGTCGTATCAATGCTGGAGTAATAGTTATTATTGTATGAAAACCACACAATAGAAGAAATTGGACCTATTGACCATCAAACCCAATCACGCAGGCCCTCTATATATCCTCTAGCACCTAAATCATCCTCTCTGATTACCTGTCTGTTTGAGAATGAAAAGATATGATAAAAGTAAGCTTGGTGCCCAACTCCTCATGCAATATATCCTAAAATTTAGAAGTGTGCTTTACATCTCTATCAGAAATGATGGTAAAGGTCACCCCATAAAGTATGACAATCTCCATGACATAGATTTTAGCTAACTAATGAGAGTTATAGTCTCCCTGAACTGGAAATAATGAGTTGATTTCGTTAACCAATCCATTATCACTAAAATAAAATCATACTTTCCCGATGTCTTAGGAAAAACCACTACACAATTCATGCAATGTGCTCTCATTTCCATATAGGTATAGGCATCCTCTGAAGTAACCCCGCAGGCCTTTGGTGTTCGTACTTCACCATCTGAATATTCCTATACTAGGACACATAATCTACTATATTAGTTTTAATCCTGGGCCACCAATAAAGCTGCCTCAAATCACAGTACATCTTGTTTATGGCCAAATGAATAGAATAACTTAAACCATGTTCTTTTGAAAGGCTATCATGAATCAAATCATCAAAATGAGGAACACACCATCTTTACTTAAACCAAAACACCCTACCTACATCGAGAGTGGCATTTGCTACCTCTCTATACACCACTTTATTCTAGTGTGCATTCAGTTTCTTATCCTTAAATTATTTAGCCTTAATCTGCTCCACAAATATTGAGTTTACCTCCATACTAGCCAATAGCCATCCTTGTCTGAGACTCTAAACTATATGCTTAGAGATTCTAGAGTTTGAAACTCTCTAGCTAAAGGTCACCTTGACATCCTCAAAAATGAAAAACTTCCCATACTTATATCCTTTTTGCTCAATAAATCTACCACCATATTGACCATACTCAAATGGTACTGGATAGTCACATCATAATCCTTCTATAACTCCATCCATCTCTACATCCATAGATTTAAATACCTTAGATTAAACACATGCTAGAGACTTCGTTAGTATGTGAAAACCTCACACTTGACACTATAAAGATAGTATCTCTAAATTATTAATGTAAATAGACCGCTGTTAGCTCTTAAGTCATGTGTCGGGTAGTTCTTTTAATGAAGATTCAACTGCCTTAAAGAAAAACAAATGACATTCCTATACTGCATTAACACAACATCCAAGCCCAAAATTAAAGCATCACAAAACTTTATAAAGTCTTTATCTTTAACCAGTAGCGAAAGGATAGGTGTTGTAGTTAAGATTATCTTGAGCTTTTGGAAGATCGCCCCATATTGGTTCGACCTAAAAAATGGCACTTCCTTTTGAGTCAACATTGTCAAGTGCATTGCAATGGATGAAAAAACCTCAACAAACCTATGGTAATAACTACCAAGACTCATAAAAGATCTTTACCTGGTGATTGAACTAGGCTGAGTCTAATTTTTAACTACATCAATCTTCTAGGGATCTAGAATCACCCTTTTTCAAAAAACAGATACACCAAGAAGGCAACTGAAGATGAACAGAACTCACACTTTGGAAACTTAGCAAATAGCCAATTTTTATAGTGCATAGTGCATTATCTAACTTTCCCACTCATTTACGGATGAGGCGTCTCAACCTTGTGTTTCACACTGTGTTTCTCAAGTAGTCCTTAAATAAGAGGTTGCAAAAGTGTCATCCTCCATTACTAATGATCACTTTAGGTATCCCAAATCTAGAGAATATGTTCTTTTTTAAGAAAGTTGTGACACTTTTATATTTCTTGTTGGGAAGCGCAGCTGCCTCCAACCATTTTAAAATGTAATCTATAGATACCAAAATATATTTCATGCCATGCAAACTCACAAAGGGGCTATAAATTTAATACTTAAGATATCAAACAGCTCAAGCTCAAGGATAGAAATCATAGGAAGTTCATGTCTCTATGATATATTTCCTTGCCTTCGATATTGGTCAAATGCTTTGGTATAGTCATGCCCATTTTATGAATTGTGGGCTAATAATATCCACATTAAAAGATCTTGAGTGCACTCTAAGCACCACCATGTTGACCCCCAACTGGTAAAGAGTGACATGCCTCTAGGATACATATCATTTCAACCTCTGGGACACATCTTCTAATTGCACCATTTGTACATACCTAAAACAAGTATGGATCATCCCAAAAGAACTTACAAATCTCATCCATAAAATTTCTTTGCTATTAAAATGACATATCTTCTAGGACTAGGTCACTTTCTAAGTAATTGGCAAAATCTGCAAACCAAGGGATTAAGTTTTGTGATGCTCCGAAGACTTGATCATCTAAAAAGTATCATCAATTTTGATCATCTAAAAAGTATCATCAATTTTAAGATCATCCCCTATTTTGTGCATTGCCTCCTCTTTAAGGTGAAAAAATAGTCAGCAATTGATTCTTAAGGCCCTTTATATCTTTGACCTTAAAATCAAATTCCTGCAATAGAAGTAGCCATTAAATCAACCTCAGCTTTGTGTCCTTCTCTGCCATAAGATACCTAAGAGCTGCATGCTAAGTGTGCACATTGACTTTGGTGCCAGTCAAGTACGAGTAGAATATTTTGAAGGCGAACACCACTGTAAGCAACTCCTGTTCAATCACAGTATAATTTTTCTGTATAACACTAAGTGCTTTGCTAGAATAGTAAATGGGACAGAGTATCTTTTCTCACCTTTGGCCTAGAACTGCTCCTAGTGACATACCACTAGCATTACACATTGCCTCAAATAGCAAGGTCCAATCCGGAGACACAATAGTGGGAGTTGAAATCAACTTCTCCTTTAGATATTTGAAGTCATTTAGACATGCTTCATCAAACACAAACTTCACATTATTCTCCAATAATTTAATAATGGATTAGCAATTTTTTAGAAGTCCTTAATAAATCTCTAGTAGAAACTTGCATGACTTAAAGAGCTATGAATGACATTCACAGAGACCGGTGAAGATAATTTTTTAATCAACTCAATCTTAGACTTCTCAAATTCTATCCCCATTTTTTAAATATTGTGCCCGAGTACTATCCCTTCTTTTACCATAAAATGGCAAATTTTATAATTAAGCACCAAGTTGCACTCTTCACATCTATGTAAGGTATTTGAAAAATGAGCCAAGAAATCATCAAATGAGTCTCCCATGATTCAAAAATAATCCATGAAAACCTTAATTCCACCATGCTAAAAAATTGGACATTTCAAATAACACTGAAAAGTTGTGGGACTATTACAAATACCAAAAGGTAACCTTTCAAATGCAAACGTCTCATATGACCAGGTCAAAGTGGGATTTTCTTGATCCTTGGGAGAAATAGAGATCTGATTGTACCAAAAATAACCATCAAGAAAATAATAACATCCTCTACTAGCAAGGCAACCTAACATATGATCCATAAACAGTATAATGAAGTGATCATTTTGGGTCAATGAATTTAGCTTTCTATAATCCATGAAAACTCGCTTTACCGTGACTAATTTCATATGAACTAACTCATTTTTATTACTAGGAATCACAGTGATTCCAGTTTTCTTTGCCACATACTATATTAGGTTAACCCATGTGTTGTCGCCAATCAGATAAACCACATCTGCACCCAACCACTTATTTCTTTCTTCACAACCTCTTGGATAGATAGATTCAATATATGTTAATGCTCAGTACAACTGTAGCTCAAGTTGGATTTTGTGAGTACAAATCCCAGGTGAAATTTCAGCAAAGCCAGTAATAGTCCAACCAATGGCCCTTTTGAACCTCCTTAAAATAGATACCAAGGCCTCAACCAACTGCAATAATTAGTTGCAATAATAACCGTCAAGGAGTTATTGTAAGATCCCACAAAATTCTAAGCTTAACTTAGTTCATTAAAGCTTGAAAAGAAGTCCCAGACTTAGAAATTTCAACTAAGTGTTTATACTTAGAAGTATTTTAGCCTTCGCAAGTGGAGATCCTATTTCATGACCCTTATGACCTTAAAATATCAATTTTTAGGTTGATTTATGATCAGGAATGTTAGTAGGTCACTTCGGGTGAGTTTTGAATTTTTTAGACCTAGTTTGAACCATGTTCAGGTGAACAAAATAGTGGGTCAACGCGATGTCGACGCATCGCGCCGCCCATCGCTTTAACAGATAATTTCCCCCCATCTTTCAGTGCAATTCCAGTAAACCAATGTGAACTCGATGCAGTGTGTTGGTCATCGCATTGATGCCATCGACGCAGTACGTCGGTATACGAATCACTGGGCGTAGTTTTGGCTCTTTTAATTTTGCATCCAGAAGGGTATTTAGGTCAATTTCCCCACTCCTAGTCATCCCTAAAACACGTAGTTAAGCCTTTCTAAAGAAAAATTTCACTCATTATTCATAAATTCTCTCATGAACAAACCCTAACCCATCAAATTCAACATCAAGATCCAAGAAATTCACCATCAATCTTCACGAATTCACGAACCAAGGTATGTTAGGTGTTCATCCAAGGGTTTTCTTCCACCCTTGGAGTTAAAGAACCTTTTTTAAAACTTTAAGTTTATTGATTTCATGAATTCTATGTTGAGTTTGAATGTATTCATAAATATGAGGTTAATTGTATTTCTAATTCATGATTTATTACAAGATCCATGTAAATTTATTTGACATATGTGTAGTATTATATAAATTCATGTTAAAGCCCTTGAATTTGTATGTTGGGATTAGAAATCGTGATGCCTATATGTTGAATAGTATCATATGCATAGATCATATTTCCCAAGTGTTTGATAAATTGCTTATGTGGATTAAATGAGGAAATCAAGACTTGTTAGCATATGTACAAGCCTATGTCTTACAAGTGTTTGATAAAATATCTCTATGAATGATTTATAACATTGTAATGCTTTTCAAGATCATTCTATGCTTTACTCTTCATGTTATTGAGTTTTGGGAATATCTAATACCTGACAATCTAGGTGTTTACCTAGAATTACCATAGTTTCAGAATAGTCTTAGTAATGTCACGTACAGTAGCATTAAGTCAGTATAGAATTCAGTATGTCCAGTCAGCAAATAGAAGTCAGAACACTCAATCATTTGTAGTACTCAGTGAACTCATTCCAGTTCAGTCAGTTAACACGATCAGTAATAGTTCAGTCTAGCCTAGAATAGTTTAGAAATCAGTTCAGTGTCTATTCAGTTGGAAGTAGGATTCAGCACCGAGTGAACCCAAGGATGGGGACTCACCTGCCAGTAGAGGGTGCAATCCCTAGTAGGGGTGTACAGACCAAACCGTCTAGTCAAACAGAACCGACGAACCAAATCAAACAGAGAAAAAAACTAACTTATGATTTGGTTTCATTGGTTTGGCATTAGGAAAAATAAAATCGACCATTCTTAGATTGGTTTGGTGTTGACCAAAAAAGAGTCAAACCGAACCCGAATCAAACCGACATAATATTAATTATACATAAAATATTAATTATAATCTACTTTTTAAATGCTTTTTCAACTAGTTTTAGTAATTTTCAATAATTTAAAAGTAGATGTAGATATATATTTAGATTTGGGACTTTACGTTGTAATATTTGTCCATTAATTGCTAATTAAATAATTCAAAACTCAATATAAACTTAAAACATAAACTTTTCACTCTTCATCTCACTTTTAGTTTCAAGAGAGTTTTTCGCTCCTTATTTTTTCATAATTATAGTTTTTCATTAGCATATGAGTGAAAATATATTTGATCTAGTCTTCTATCATAATATAATTGTTAAAACTAAATATTATAAAAAAAATAAAAAAAACAAAAAATCTGAAAAAACCAACTAAGACCTAAACCAAAAAAAAAAATTTTATGTTGGTTTGATTTGGTTTATAGTTTTAATAAACCAACATGATTGGTTTGTTTTTTTTTTAATAAAAATCAACCCAACCCGACCTATGTACACCCCTACCTAGAAGCAGTCCTTATGTTCCAGAACTATGTAGCCAGTGCAAGTTGAGACATTAACCTGCTAGTTGAGGGTTGATGAGATGCTCTACTTACTAGTTGAGGGTACCACCGTTCTCATTCCGAGCACCTGCCAGATGAGGATGACTCAGCTTTTTTCTTTACCCATGGCATGGTACTGCCACCCTTCAAATTGGGGTTATAGGTTATACCCCAATCAGTTTAGGGAATGTCAGTTAGACGATTACCTCCCACAGTTACAGTTTCAGTCTCAATATAGAACTCAGTTTAGTTCTATAGAATCAGGACTGTTAGACACAGTCACTCAGCTCAGTATGGAACTCAGCACAGTTCCACAGAATCAAGACTATTAGAAATAGTTACTTAGTTAGTAGTATTGCGGTAACAGTAAACTCAGTTATAAGAACTCAGTATCTAGTGTTACTATGATCTCAAACATAGTATATGTAGATATATGCACAGTATTTCATAATCAGTGTTTCATCAGTTTTAGTTATACATGTACTCAAATTCAGTTTTAGTCATGTTATCCAGACAGTTATTTGTTCATGCATATAAACCCATGCATATCAGCGTACCTTATCTAGCATACCAGTACATTCCACATACTAACGCATACTCTTTCCTTTGCTATAATGTCTTATATCATAGGTTTGGATGCCTAGGTTCCTGACCGCGCATAGACAGATTTAGTCATTATTAGCAGTATCAGTAGTGAGTCCACATTTATCGTGGGCATGCTTTTATTTCTGTTATCAGTTTATTAGTAGTTCGGTAGTCGAAGTTAGTTGGGGGCTTATGCTTTCAACTCCACATTCAGACAGTTTAGTTAGAGGCTTGTCAAACTAGACTAGTTCAGATAGTATTCTGATTTTAGATGTTTATCAGATATTATTATTTACTAGTATCTTAGATTTTAAACCTTATGGTATTTCAGCCTATTTTCAGCATTTATTATAGAATTATTATTCAGTGCTCACTGCAGATATCAGTCATGGGTTAGCTTGTGGTCCTTTGGGGTCGTAAGCACCGTATAGCATCCGAGGTACAGACTCGGGACATTAAAAACTTGGTATCAGAGCCTAAGGTTCAACAGAGTCCTATGGAGTCTAAAAGTCATATCTAGTAGAGTTTTTTGCATAGGTGTGTAGCACGCCATACTTATGAACAAGAGGCTATGAGGCATTTTAGGAAAAGTTTTCCTTCTTTCAGTATTTATATCATGCGAGTGAGCATGAGCTCAAGTTAAACTCTCAATCTAATCCATTCTTCCTTTCATTTATAGAACATGCCTCCCAAAAGAACAATAGAAGAAGAAGAGGAAACCAGTCAACACCTCAGCCCATTCAGACAGATCCTCTAGATGAGCATGTCTCTTATGCAGAATTTAGAGCTACATTCACTTCTCTAGCCAATTTTGTAGCATCTCAGATTGAATGGCTAGCTACTATTCAGGCCAACCCAGTGGCCAATGCTGCTGCAGCTAGGATTCGGGACTTCACCCGAATGAATCCTTCCTATTATCAAGATCCAAGTCAGAAAAGGATCCACAGGAGTTCCTTGATCAGGTTCAGAAAGTCACAAATATTATGGGAGTGACTTCCAGTAAGAGTGCTGAGTTAGCTACCTATCAGCTATAAGATACAGCTCATAAATGGTTTAAAAAGTGAAAGGTAGGCAGGGGAATAGATGCAAATCCCATTGAGTGGGAAGAGTTTGCTACTACTTTTCTAGATAGATTCTTTCCCTTAGAGCTGAGAGAAGCCAAGGTATTAGAGTTCATCAATCTCAAACAAGGTAACATGAGCGTGAAAGAATATTCCCTCAAGTTTACTTAGTTAGCCAGGTATGCTCCCCATGTAGTAGTAGACAGTAGGTCTAGAATAACCAATTTTATAGCTAGGTGTCAGATAGTGTGGTTAAGGAATACAGAACTGCGATATTGATTAAGGTGATAGACATATCAATATATCCAGTCTCATGATCTATGCTTAGCATAAAGAAGAGGATAAAAATAAGGAGAAAGAGAGGGAAAACAAGATAGCTAGAATAGGTAGCTTTAATTTCACTCAGCCTAAGTCAGAGGGTGGTAATCGTTCCTAGTTTTGACTAAAATCTTTGGTTCCAGCTCCATATTCAGCTAGTGTGTCATACCAAAGTTTAATAATGACAGTCAGGATAGGACACCAGGCTCTAAAATCCAGGGTAGTATGAGCAGTAGTCATACCCATCCACCTTGCATGGATGTAGTAAGAATCATAAGGGTGTATATAGGGATGGCAGTGATGTATGATTCGGGTGTGTTAATCCAGGCCATAGAGTCAAATATTGGCCTTAGTATGGTTCATAGGCTTAGTACAATCATCCTTCATCTCAGTCTGGTCGCTCGAATCAATAGGGTACCACTTCTAGTGCCACCAGGGGGCAGCTCCCAAACAGGTTTTATGTACTTTAGTTCAGATAGGATCAGGAAAATTCCCCAAATATGGTCACTGGTATGTTATATATCTCTCATTTACATATTTATACCTTATTAGATCCAGGAGCTTCTTTGTCTCTGGTAACTCCTTACATAGTAGTCAACTTTAAATTCAAATTAGAAATCTTAACAAAACCTTTTTTAGTGCCTACCCCATTAGGTAATTCTTCAGCCAAACGAGTATACAGAAATTTCTTGGTTACATTATTTCAAAAAATCCCTTCAGTTGATTTCAGTAATAGAGTCATTCTGTTCTAAATTCTTGAAGGGCCAACCATTGAATGAAGGGGTAGTACCTCAGTTTCAGTTGATTTAAGCTTGAGTTTTTTTTAGATTGAACCAGTAGAAAGAAGAGTTGAGAATTCTAAGTTATCTAGTATTCAGGTTACTATATGACGATTGTTGGGACAATAGAAAGGTAAGAATCGTGTATCTAACGAAAGTACTAGCAGTGGACCTTACATTATCATGTGTAGTCTTTCAGAATGAGTTTAGTATTTATGGGTATTGTTATATATTAGGCTCTATATTAAAGTGGTTTCGGTATGATTTAAAGTTTACTAAGTAGTTCATAGACTTAGAATAACGGCATTAAACTAAGGAGGAGATGGTAGAACAACTAACCAAGTTAGGCTTTGAGATTTTTAGTAGTAATGTCAGTATGTATAGAGAGCAGTAGTAAGGGATGATGCCCAACCCATCCTTACCTTAAAGAAAAGTTTTGCACTTCAGCTATCATGATATAATATCTACTCAGGCCTTATATGTCATCTCTATGATCATAGCTCATATTTGTGTATATGATCGAAAATCATATACGCTTACCATTCCTAGTATAAGGAGTTCCAGTTCAATCAGTGTTATGAATCATGTTCCATGAATACAAAAATTCCTAAACTCACGACACACAGCTCATGACTCATGTACTTATGCTATACAGTATGCTCAGTTCCCATGACTCATGCTACACTCTTAATGATCCCTTAAACTCAGATTATGTCATGTATATCCTCAAGTTAGATCTGTTGATAAATCCATGATGTTGATATTCTATCTCTCAGGTCTCATTTGAGTGTCATGCTTCAGAAACTCATGTTTTAACCTTTCAGTAAACTCTCCTTATGAAATGATGTAGTGATGGGTAATTTCTTAGATGGGAGAGAGTAAATGTCTCATGTTAAGAAAAGACTATTGCATGCTTGTTCCACACTAGGCTATAGTTATGATGATAGGCTTAAATGTCATGATGATGTGTAAGTGGCTAAATGCATTTCGGAGATTTGAGTAGGCTTGAACATAGTGGGAGAATTCATTCCAGCTCAGACCTCAGTAGGTAAGGTTATCAGTGCCCATGTAAACATTTTCAGTAGTCTCAAGTGAAATACAGTGTTGAAGTAGAAATTTCGATTGAGGGAATAGTTGAGAAACATGGCTAAGATTGCAAATTAGTAGTTGCAGTGCATAAGTCTTAGTAACTATATCTTAAATGATGTTTCGTAGGCCTTGCTCTATATTACAGAATTTTAGCCACATGGTGATT
Source organism: Capsicum annuum (assembly GCF_002878395.1). NCBI lineage: Eukaryota > Viridiplantae > Streptophyta > Magnoliopsida > Solanales > Solanaceae > Capsicum > Capsicum annuum. The sequence goes on along the minus strand of NC_061111.1, from coordinate 33,443,228 downwards.
TCTTATTCGGATGTCTTATTCAGACCATGCCAAGATTTCCTTGCTCTCTAAAGTCAGTAGAATTTTATAGAAAGAGTATCAAGAAATGTTTCATTTGAGTATAAGTTTTCAGTATGAGTTAGTCCGTAAAGCTAGTAATTTGGTTTAGCAGTCAGTCGGACAAATTTGTATGGTTTCCCTTCTTTCCATCTAGTCATCCTAGATGAAGTCTTATGAATATAACCATTCCAGAGTATAGAATTCTGGTAGTTACAAGTTCATCTTAGTTCATGTATCATGTCTCAGTTTGAGATCCCAGATATTTAGTCATGATTCAGTTCGTAGGTGCCCCGTGCATTGTCTCAGCTTTTCCTCAGTATCTCAGCCAAGTAAGCATTCTTCGGGGGACATAATATCCCAAGGGAGATATGCCCTATAACCCCCAAGCTTTCATGTCCTAAACCTTCTAGTTTCTTATCATGTAACAAGATCTAGTTGGAGTAATGAGTACTCATAAGTTGACTCTCTCATTTTAATCTCAGTCATATGACCATTCCCATGTCTGGCATGTATCCAAAGAATCAGCTTAGTTCACAATATTCAGTTCATGTATCATGTTTCAGACTCATTTATGTTCTCATGTTCTCGTTCATGCATGTTCAGTAAATAATCTCAGGTTCATCAGTATTCTCAGCTTAAGGTAATAGTCTTCCTTAGATTGGCTTAGTTCCATGTTTAGTTACTGTTGTAAACTTGGTATCCATTACATTTGTATATTCATTCATGCATTCACGAATCAGTTCAGTCATGTACTCATGCATCAGATACGCATATTTAGAATGAAACCTCATCTTATCAGTACTTTTAGTCATGTATTCCATGCATCAGATATGCATGTTCAGTGTATAAACTCAGTCCATCAGTATTTCTCAGCATAATCAGTCTCATTCGAGGATGAATGTTCCCAAGAGGGAGATATTGTAAGACCCCATAAAATTCTATTCTTAACTCAGTCCGTTAAAGCTTGAAAAGAGGTCCCAGACTTAAAAATTTTAGCTAAGTGTCTATACTTAGAAGTACTTTAGCCTTTGTAAGTTGCCGATCCTATTTCACGACCCTTGTGACTTTAAAATATTGATATTTAGGTTAATTTATGATCAAGAATGTCAGTAGGTCACTTCGGGTGAGTTTTGGATTTTTCGAACCTCGTTTGAACCATGTTTGGGTAACCAAAGCAGTGGGTCAACGCAATCTCGACGCGTCGCGTCGCCCATTGCATCAACAGATAATTTTTTCCCAGCTTTCAGTGTAATTCCAGTGAGCCAACGTGAACTCGACACAGCACGTTGGTCATCACGTTTATGCCATCGATGTAGCACATCGGTCTGCGTATCACTAGGCGCAGTTTTTGCTCGTTTAATTCCGCACCCAAAAGGGTATTTAGGTCAATTTCTCCACTCCTATTCATCCCCAAAACATGTAATTAAGACTTTCTAAAGGAAAATTTCACTCATTATTCACAAATTCCCTCAATAACAAACCTTAACCCATCAAAGTCAAGTTCAAAATCCAAAAAATTCACCATCAATCTTCATGAATTCAAGAACCAAGGTATGTTAGGTGTTTATCCAAGGGTTTCCTTCCACCCTTGGAGTTCAAGAACCTCTTTTAAAACTGTAAGTTTATTGATTTCATGAATTCCATGTTGGGTTTGAATGTATTCATCAATATGAGGTTAATTGGGTTTCTAATTCATAATTTGTTACAAGATTCATGTAAATTTATTTGACATGTGTGCAGTGTTATGTGAATTCATGTTGAAGCCATTGAATTTGTAAGTTGGGATTGGAAATCATGATGCCTACATGTTGAATAGTATTGTGTGCATAGATTATATTCCCCAAGTTTTTGATAAATTTCTCATGTGGATTAAATGGAGAAATCATGACATGTTAGCATATATACAAGCTTATGTCTTACAAGTTTTTGATAAAATATCTCTATGAATGAGTTATGAACATTGTAATGCTTTTCAAGATCATTCTATGCTTTACTCTTTATGTGATCGATTCCTAGGGGTATCTAATACCCAACAATCTAGTTGTTTATCTAAAATTACAGTAGTTTCAGAATAGTCTCAGTAATGTCACATACAATAGCATTCAATCAGTACAGAACTCAATAAATCCAGTTAGCAAATAAAACTCAAAACACTCAATCATTTATAGTAGTCAGTGAAATCAGTCCAGTTTAGTCAGTTAACATGATCACTAACAGTTCAGTCTAGCCTAGAACAGTTTAGAAATCAGTTTAGTGTCTGTTCAGTTGGGAGTAGGATTCAAAACTGAGTGAACCCAAGGATGGAGACTCACCTGCCAGTAGAGGGTGTGATCCCTAGAAGCAGTCCTTATGTTCCAGAACTATGTCTCCATTATAGTTTGAGATATCAACCTAATAGTTGAGGGTTCATGAGGTGCTCTACCCGCCAGTTAAGGGTACTATCGTTATTATTAATAGCACCTACCAGATGAGGATAACTCAGCACTTGTCTTTACCCGTGGTACGGTACTGATACCCTTCAAATTGGGGGTACAGGTTGAAACCCAATTAGTTCAAAGAAGGGCATGTCAATTAGATGATTACCTCCCACAATTTTAGTTCCAGTCTCAATATAGAACTCAGTACAGTCCTGTAGAATTAGGACTGTTAGACACAGTCACTCAGCTCAGTATGGAACTCAGTATAGTTCCATAAAATAAGTACTGTCAAAAATAGTCACTCAGTTAGCAATATTAAAGTGATAGTAAACTCAGTTATTAGTCTTTCAATTATCAGAACTCAGTATACAATGCTACTATGATCTCAGACACAATAAATGTAGATATGTGCATAGTATTGCATAGTTAGTGTTTCATCAGTTTCAGTTATACATGTACTCTCATTCAGTTATAGTCATGCTACCCAGTCAGTTATTTGTTTATGCATATGAATCTATGCATATCATACTACCTTATCTAGCATACCGGTATATTCCACGTACTGACACATACTCTTTCTTTACGCTATGATGTCTCATAGCATAGGTTCGGACGCTCTCAGGTTCTTAACCATGCATAGACAGATTGAGTTATCAGTAGCAGTATCAATAGTGAGTCCTCATCTATCGAGGGAATGCTTTTATTTTAGTTATTAGTTTATCAGTAGTTTAGTAGTCGGAGAGAGTTGGGGGCTTGTCCCTTCAATTCCATATTCAAACAGTTCAGTTAGAGGCTTTTCAGACTAGACTAGTTCAAACAGTATTCTAATTACATATGTTTATAAAATGTTATTAATTACCAGTAATTCAGATTTTGAACCTTATGTCATTTCAGCCTATTTTCAGCATTTATTATAGTATTATTATTAAGTTCTCAAAACACATATCAAGCATAGGTTAGCTTGTGCTCCTTCGAGGTCGTAAGAACCGTATAGCATTTGGGATACAGACTTGGGGTGTTATAGTTATAAGCCTCTAAGAATGCATAACTCAAATGAGAATGAAGGGCCTCTTGTTCTAAAACTAAAGGCTCATTGATAAACGAATTTGTCGATAAGGCTGCTCTATTCTTCATATCAAGATCCAGCTTCGTTGGTGCATAAGTGTATGAACTCCTACCTATAAGTGTATTTACCATCTCATCATCCCTATCAATACCATCACTATCAAAATTTATTATCATAGATGCAAGTGCTTCAACCCTGAGTCTTTCCTCAAGAGGTGCTACCAACTCATCTTAGTCTATAGTATTTATCAAAGAATCCACGCACATATCCTTAGACTGCCTCATAGACTTACATGTATTAAGGTTACTTGCTTATCCGTAAGTCTAAACTTCATATGTCCTGTGTCTATATCAATCAATGTCCTACCTGTACCTAGGATGTCTTCCCAATATGATTAGAACCACAAATTTAACCTCGCAATCAAGAGTCATGAAATCAGCTAGAAATATAAAAGATGTTACCTTTACTAGAACATCACACACGATACCCATGGGCTTATTCACAGTGTGATCTGCCATAAAAAGTCTCATGGAGGTTGGTTTAGGCGACCCCAAACCCAACTATTTGTAGATGACTAGTGGCATTAAATTAGTGATAGCACTGAGATCACACAAGGCTCGTGCAAATTTTAAGACCCAGTAGTGTAAGGAATTTTGAACACTCTTGAATCTTTCTTCATTATAACAAAAGATAAAGAGGAAATGGTGATACAGTGGTGCATATTATTAGCAGGCATAAAACTTACTTTCCTCTTCTTTGTCACTAAAAATTTCAATAACTTTGTATATCCCAGCATTTTCTCTAGAGCTTTTACAAGAGGGATGTTCACAGATAACTCCTTAACCTAGAAATAAACTTCTGATATTTTCCCTTTTTGTTTTTTTTCTTCAATTTTAGGGAAAGGGTGGAGGAGGTCAGAGAATGGGCTTCAATACTAGTGTGACCTTCTTAACCCTTTCTTTTTTGTATCAGCTTCTTTCGCAACAACTAGTTTCTTCTAAGAGGCCTCATTATTCATCACCAAATTTTCTATTTCATCTACATCACATAATCAATGCTCATAGGGTCACTCTTCATATTATCAACCACAAGCATTGGTGGATCAATAGTGGCTTTATCGCTCTGAGTATTAATATCTATACATGATTGTCATTCTTAGGATTCTGAACATTTTTCTTTGGAAGAATGTCTGGTTGACACTTGTTCAATATAGTAGACATTTATCCAAATTGTTTCTCAAGCTATTTAATGGCGGTTGCATGTGACTCTACCTTTTGGCTCAACCCTGAAATGTCTGTCTTAATTTTCTTAAGTCATATCTCTTGGATTTCTGACCCCTTTACAAGTTTTGTAAGCAAAGCTCCTATCCTCGAGTTTCCAGAATCAATATCTTGATTCCCTAGCAGAACATATAGACCACCTTTTTTGTTGTAGTTATCTTTTCTCCTTCAATTACCATTACTCTCTATACTCCTATTTCTATACCTATTTTAGTTGTCTCTATTTTAGTTTTGGCCTTGATTACCTAACCTTGAATTATAATTGCCTTAATTAGACCCTTTTCCCTTGGATCAGAAACTCATCACTTCTCTATCAAGATACTTAGCCTCTTTTATATAATCCAAAACATCATGTCAAGAAGACTTACCTTGTGCGTCCATTACAATGAATTTTTTTTCTCCAACTGGTGCAAACTTCTTAGTAAGCAAGCCAATATCATTCCTTAATCGTACCACCTCTTGATCCACTATCTCATATAGTATTCGTTGCTCATTGGAGGATCTATTCACATAAGTACTGGCTAATCTATCTGCTTCCCGAGTATGCCACCCTCAACTGGTTTTAGTGATCTGATCTAATGTTTCATAAGCATGTTCCTATCATAGACTAATGAAGGCTCTATGTAATAGTGTCTACCACAGCATTAATATTAATATTTAAGGCTCTGTAGAATATCTTAAGGAAGTTTCTACCTATAATACTATGATTTAACATATTTTGTAGCTTCTTCTTGAACCTCAACCATGTCTCCTATAGTAATTCTAAATGAAGCTGTTGAAAGTTATAAATCTTATCTTTCAATTCAAACATTCTGGAGGGCAAAAAAAAATAAAACCAAGAATTGAGTCCTCAACTCATTCAAAGTAGTGATAGATCCACGAGGCAACTCACCTAACCAGAACATATCTTCCCCTTCTAGAGAGTGGGAATAATCTCAGTCTAATCTCCTTCTGACTCACCCTAGACAGATTTTATGAAATAAAGTTCATAATATGCATTTTGCATCATCAGTAGACAGGCCAGCAAACACCCACTTCAAATTTAGTAGTTTGACCGTCACACTTGTGATATCAAACTTGAAACCTTAAGGCAATTATGGAGAAATGATTGCACTAGTTTCAGTTGGCTCAACATGCCCCAAATCTTCTTCAGGATCATCATAAATCAAAATATATTGTTATAAGGTTTATTTTCCCTATTTCTTCTCTTTTTTCACTCGCATCAAGTTCATCTAGACGATATTCCTCTTCATGCCTAGCCTTTTCTTCCCTAGCTACTCATCAGGCAGTTATTTGCCTAACAATTTCCTTAGCCATTAACCAAGAAGTGACTTGTTTTGTAGTTTTTTGAAACATGGCTCTGATACCAAATGATACAAGAACAAACCTAATAACCGAAATTTAAGACTCAAAAAACAAAAATCAGCAACTAAAGAAAGAGGAGAAGAAGTACACACTTGAATTCAAACAAAATAAGAGAAGAAAATTGCATTAAATGAAAGATAGTAATGAAACATACACCAACCCTAATGATTAGCACCAAATTGTATATTAGACACACCTCAACATTGATGGATAACACTTCATTCATAAGTAGACACAAAGGGAGTCACCTTTCCCAAGCACCAACTTTTCTTGCCAAAATGTCAACTCAATTGAATCCACACTCAAGCTAACCTAGTTTCAATGTATTTTCCAAGACCTACACTACAATATCGTTTCAAATCCCTACACTAAGGAAAGAAAATACAATTTGAGCATCACTCAGCAATTCATCAAAACTAATGAAAATACCCACAAAAGTGTCTATTTATACTATTACATAACAAATATCAAAAATGCCCTTAATGAATAAGGGAAAGTAGGCGCCTCGTAGATGTCACTTTGGGATATAAAATGTACTCAATTCCCTTCCCTTGATGTGCCTTATAAGTGTAGTGGTTCCCTTCTCCTCCTTCAATTTGAAAAGGCTTTAGAAGCCTTCAAACACTTGCTAGTTTTGAAGCTTAAACCTTGGATAATACCTTGTACTCTGTGCTCTTTATGCTTGTATCATCCTCTCTATATTGAAAGGAATTAGTCCTCAAAGTCATATCTTGGAAAACAAAAGAGCGAGCAAAACAAACACACAATCCTCTTAGTAGGAGGGTTAGTATCAGTACGACCCTCATATCATCAATCCATGGTTGTTCACACTTAACATACACGCATATATCCTTGGTATTCAATATGAAAAGTTTAGCATAAAGGATACCACAGAAGTGAATAGCATCAACATTAAAAGATAATGAGCATAAACTGAAACTATACTTCCAACATCTCACAAGTACCCTAGGGTCAAAGGGAAGTAGTAGGAATGGGTCTAGACCAAAACTACCCACCCCTTGTACTTGAGGATCAAATTCATGACTTTCTAAAACACCACATAAAATTTTGACATACATATGGTCACCTTGAACAATATTAACTTTATGGCTTTAATCACACAAGCTCAAAGGACCATACTCATTGACAAGCCAAGGTTGTTCACATTTGACATACATCCATATATCCTTGGTATTTGACATGAAAAAGTTGGAACAAAGGATATAACAAAAGTGAATAGCATCAACATTAAAAGAAAATGCACATGACCTAAAGTTACTCCACCCACACCCCAAAGGTAAACTGGGATTAAACAGAAGTAGAAGAGAAAGGTCTAAGCCAAGATGACCCAGTCCTTTCATTAGGCTACTAAGCTCACAATTATTCAAGGCATTACTCACAACTTTGACATACACAAGGCCACTATGAACAAGACTAGTATCATGGATTTTATTACACAAGTTCAAAGGACCATGTTCAATATCAAGGTCAACATTACAAGCATCAATACTAACTTGGAAATTCTCAAGCATACCATTCTCAAGTTCAAGTAGTGAATTGATTTTAAGAGCAAGTCGATCATTATTCACAACAAAAGAGTTACTAAGGAAAGAGCTATGCACTTGTAAGCCCAAAACCACTTTATAAGACACTAAATCATAATATTATGAGTTCAAGGAATGTTGAGAGCACCAAATTCACCTTGGGTTAGGCTTGGGTAGTCCACCTTTTTAGAGCTCTCGGTCAAGGGAGTCACTAGTTTATTTCTCATGCTTTCGAGTGGAACTCCTTTTAGATCCTTCTTGGATATCATTTTATCTTGTACCTACACATAAGAAGAATCAAAGCTAGGCAAAAGGCTATTCTTTGGTTTAGGAAGTAAAAAGGCATAATCAAGACCATAATCAAGCATTTCTTTCCCCTTCCAACTTCACTACCCATGGTTTCCCTTTTCCTAACCCTCTTTTCTTCACACTCTTCTTGTATTTGAATATTAGGCCTGTTTCCATCTTGAGGCTTGGTGATATGCCCAAATTACACCTCTCTTACAAGAGAGTAAGCGGTCAGTATCAAATATAGAACCCAACTAGGTTGGGTGTCGAATCCCACAGGGAATGCCGTGTTCACTAAGTATTGTGATTGTTATCAGACTGTTGATCAAAAGTTCCTGAGTAAAAAAGGTTTTGATTTATAGATTATATTCTAAACAACTACAATAGAGTTGTTCCAGCTAATGATTCTTTTGCAAGTAGTATTTCAATGAGGTTAAACAAACTAGAGATATGGTTACCAAGATGCTTCAGCATCTAGGGTTGTGACTCACTATAGAGTTCCAATAAGTAACATCAAATGCAAGAGTAGTTGAATCCTATTGTTTACCCATTAGTTTCTCAACCTTAATGGATAGTTTATCCTTTAATTCTCTCAAACTTATAGAACAGATTCATTATTCAATCATTTACTCATGCAGGTCACTCCTGTTAAGGCATTTTCCATTAATCCAAAGATTTATACCTCTAGATTCCATGTAAACTCTTTTTTCCCCACAAACACTTTCCTATTCGAACAAGTTATGCTCTTGGGCTCACTTTTCAAGTTAATAAAGTCATTAAAATAAAGAAGGGTTTATTCGATGTTAATTACCCATGCAACTCAATTAGAATCAAAACCCAAATCAACTATTCACATCCAGGCTCCCATAACTTGAGTTATGGGAGCTTGGCCACTCATCTCCATAGAAGAAAGAGAAAGAATATTTGTATTCTTCATAAATAAATTCAGAATTCACTTACAAAATTTACAAGAATTAGTTCTTAAATCTTCAATAGAAATGGAATGATTAGATCTACAAGTTTCGCTTGATTCACAGAATACTACGTTACAGGGTTTCAAAGATGGAAAAAAACTAAGGTAACAATATCCAAGATTCAGCATATCCTTAATAAAGGTATTTATATGCTCCCAGGTTCAGAAGATTTAAAATTTAAACTCAAAAAAAGTCATGTTCAAGTTGACGGTCCAACTGACGGCCCATCAGAAGTCAGACGGTCCGTCACATGGGTCGTCGCTGACTGCCCCAGGATGTCAGGTTCTGCTTAATCTTGATGACCACCTTGGCATACTATCGATGGTATGACATCCCGTCACATAGGTTATCGCTAAGTCTTCTGAAATCTCGCATTCTATTTAAGCATGACGGCCAAGTTGGTGGTCTGCCGCAAGCTAGATGGTTCGCCCCTTGGATCATCGCATGGATTTTCCGCTTAGAACCTTCTTCTTAGCTCGAATAGTTTGTCTGGCGGTCTATCGCACGACTGACGGTCCGCCATTTTTGACCGTCAGTGACCTTTTTCTGCTATTTTCCTAAGTTTTCTCCTTTAGCTAACTCCTTAACCTGAAATCACTCAAATCCACTATTAAATACAACATTAGTTGCTTGAAAACTTACAATTTTCCTACGATAAAATGCAAAATGTTCTGTTAAAAGCAGGAACATCAACACCCTCAACTTAAACTAATTGCTTGACCTCAAGCAACTTAGCACCAAATTACAAATATAAACAATACAATGACAGGTATTCAACTACTGAACCAGTCTTCACACAACTATTCACTTGTCATCCTAATAATATAGTTTAACATATCAGAATCCATAATCAGCATTGTTTTAAAATCAGTACATATACACAAACATGGATACAAAAATCCACAGAGATCAATCAAATTAAGCATAACTCAGGTTTCCCTCACAGTCAAAGAAATCCACCACTCATTATATTTTGTGAATACAAATCAGAACTCTTACACTTGTTAAAGAAGTTACAAACATAGTGCACATACCCATAGTCTTTCCCTTATCATCTAATGCTCCCCTATAGTTGATTCGTCAAGATCAAGTAGGTCTTTCTCAGGCTTGTAATGAGGCTTCGGGGCTAGGTGAGAAAGGATATTTTTTGGGAAAAAAGTGACTTAATACTAGGATTTAACTCTCTTTACCCTCAAGTTCTACCTACCAAGGCCATTGCTAAAGTAGCTCATTTACCCTTTTCTCATTCTTTTACACTTTACCATAACAACCTTTTTAATTTTTACAAACAAGCATCAGCCACCCTCAACTTATGGTGATGCAATCATTCAAGGTGCACAGTGTCTTGAATAGACCAGGGCCAGATGCTCTAAACCAAGCTCTAAACTAACTTTCCCTTAGACAGCTAACTGTTTGACAATAGCCACCCTAAACTTAGGTGTTTTGCCTAAGTTTAGGTTCACAATTCCCACTATTGGTCCAAGCCTAGAGTTAAGTGTTAACAACTTAAGGAGATTTAACTAGTGTGATTGGTGAAGAAAAAAATTAACATAGGCTCAAAGAAGGGTTACAAAATAAAGAATTCGTTTTGGTGGGGTTAATTATTTTGGCTAAGTGGACTAAAAGTACAAGGTAGCCTGCTGTCATTTCTTATTTCATCAACTACAAAATAGTAACAATTATACCAGGCAAGTTCTAGGAACTACACTATGTCAGAACTAACACAAATACTCGTACACATATAGGCAACTGAGTCAAACTCATTCAATTGTTCTTTAAGATTTACATCACATGTCATGTATATTTTATAAGTTAATGCCAATTACATTCACTAACAGTTATTCACATATGCTAGAAGACAAAAGTAAACCGTCACACAAGCATATTCATAGCCTTATGCCAACATCATTCATCATCCATATTTACAAAAAGGTTCTAACATAAATGGAACTTCTGTTTAATAGACCAACATTAACAAACAGGACTTAAGAAAAGAAAAATGCCAACCTAAACTTAATCCTAGAAAAAACTGTGAACTTAAACATAATCCTAGACATGCTGATTCTCCTAGATAGCACATGGGATGAAAAGAATATCGACAACACAACCCCCCATGGTACAAGCACACCCCTTCCCCACATAATAATATATTTTTTGTCCTCAAATACATTAAATTTTAGTACAAAGGAAGGGAAATACTTGTAATGCCTCTTATTTATCTAAGACGTCTGTGAAATATAGCGAGTCTCCAATGTCCTCACCTGGGGTAATGTTGACCCCCATGATAGTGGGGGTACTCATAAACCCTCCCTCCGAGATCAGAGGTACCACATATCAGTCAGGGTTTGAAGTCGGCCCCCTAACTATGGCGAAACTGGTAGACACTCCAGCCGCTTCATACTCTACTCTTTTTCTTCTTCTCTCTTCATCTCTCTTTGATTTTTTTTAAGGCTTTCTTCATATCATAGTGCTCTCACTCCTCTAGCATTATATTTTGTCTCTTTCTTCTCTTTTCATCTTTCTTTTTAGCACGATTATCTACCTGTTGCTTTCTCTTATCTTTCACTGGTCTTTTTATCAGGTTAATAATTCCCTCATCTGCATCACTCGTTAATAAGGCTAGATCAAAAAGGGGTTGTTGTGGTTGTTTCTTCTTCAACTCTTTAATATCAGCTTGAGCTTTCTTAATCTCTGCCATAAACTTTGCTAAGTCTGGAATGGAGAGTGAATCTAGTAATTTGTTGATTCTCTCCTCTATGTGATCCATCCTCATCTGAATTTCTTGGAACAAATGGATTGCCACAGCTATAATTCGGTCAACAAAAGGCTTGAATACTGAAGCCCAAGTGTTAAGCTACTTCTTAAATTTCATTTGCAATTTCACAGAATTGGCAAAGTTTTTCTACGTCAACCTATATTCTGCAAATTCTGCCCCACCCAGTGGTGGTGCAGATTTTGACCCTACAAACGCACTTAATGGTACATAATCAGGTGGTACGTAAGTGGTAATTGGCAATGGCATACCTGTTGGAATTTTTAAAGTATCTGGGGCTGGTGCTGACTGAGTCTGATGGGCCGGAGGTTTGGGGACCCTTATTTTGAACTTTGAGTCATCCTTGGACTTCTGAATATCCTGCCCATGTATCGCCCATACCTCGTTATCCACCCCATGAATAAGAGGTACACCTATCTGCCTGCATAATTCTGTGATTAAACATGGAAAAAGTAGTGCACTAGCTACCTTATATGCTCTCACAAATAGCTCATCAATGATGATCTGACCAAAAATAATCTTCAGTCCTAAAGGTAGACTAGCAAAAAGTACAGCTCAGTGACTATTAAGATTAGCATCACCTCCAGTTGGTATCAGTCTCAATAGAACCACAACCCACCTAAATTTAGCTCTGAAGCTAATGGAAGACTTCACTATACGTTCACATGGGTTTGTCGCCCAGGAAAAATTACTATCATCAGTGAACAATCCATCCAACCAGGGTCTTTAGGTAGAAGCAGATTGCAGGCGGTACTCAAGTTCTGGAATAGCAGGTGGGGCTTAATAGTCTAGCCTAAACAGCATCCTATTGATGGTTTGGGCTGATATGTAATGGTAACTCCCCAGACTTGGACTGACTCCAAGCCAATTCATACTCAATAGAGCGACGCTCCAACTCAGGATATTTGTGCAACTCTCATTACAATTTGATACTCCTCAACAAATGGACTTGTGATACCCCTATTTTTTGTTAATGCCAGACCATCATAGAACTTGTCACGTGCTTCCTTGAGTTTCTATCTGATGGCTTCCCTTATTTTAGGATCCTTACATCTGATCAAATTGGCATCTTCAGGCTCAGTCTTCATATTAGCTGCTTCAGTTTGTGCCTCTACATTGGTAGACTAAGTTTTGGCCTCAACTAGTTTGGAATGAGATATGACTACCCTTGCCTCATTAGGGATTGAGCTAGTACTGCTGGTGTTGCTATCACTCTCTTCTTCAGACTGGAAGAGTGTAGGAAGTGCTCGATCTCTTTGGCGAGTGTTGAATGCTGGTCCTACCTTACTCCTAGTAGGTTTGCCTCATCCTCTTGCCCGACCACCACCTCTAGTCAATAGGAGTTTTCGTTCCATGGTGCCTGAAAAGGAGTCAGGAATAAGTTTGCAGAACAAAATCAGCCAAAATAGTGAAATATTTGGCTTGACGGTCCATCCTAGGGTCAACGGTCCGTCAGTCTGGCCATTAGGATTTATCCAGTGAGTGACATTTTTCAGTACCTTCTGACGGTCAATCTGGCAGTCCATCAGATTGCTGACGGTCTGCCAAATTGGCCGTTGGGCCTTATCCAGTAAATACCATCCTTGGGTTCTCTACGACGGTTCACCTGTCGGTCCATCCATTATGCGATGGTCCGTCAAGGTGACCGTTGGTAACCTCTTTTAGTTAAAACATTGACTTTGGCATTTTTTCAAACACCTAGTAGACTGCTCTCAATTTTCAACATAGCAATGACACAATTTCACGTTCAAGAACAAATTTTTCTATTTTAAACATATGGGTTACTCAGACTTCACCCAATCATAGAGCATACCAAAGGCCAGAACTTAAAATATCAACAATATAAGAAACAGAAGGAAACAAGATGAAATTTTATATACCACAACTTATTCAATCATTTTTTGCAATTTGGAGAAGAAAGAAATACCTTGATGATGCAGAAATTTCACTCTAGTTGCTTGGAACTTCAGAAAGTAAAACTACTTAACACTTTAGTCAGTGATTTCTTCTTTTATTGTGATGATAAAAGAAGGAAATGAACTTATTTAAATAGGGGAAGATGGAGAGTCCTAGAGGGAGTAACTGCCTTCAGATACTTTAAATCCAGAGGGAGTTAGACAGATGAAGAATTTGAAGAGGTTACCACGCATGTAACCGCCCTATTTTATCTATTTAAAAAGCCTTTGGGTCAAGTACGGGTCATTTAAATAGGCATCAGATTTAACCCAACCCGACCATAACTAGGGTTCCATTGACGGTGAACCCGATGATCCATTAGCTTTGCGATGGTCTGCCAGGTTGATCTTCATGTCTTACCAGAGACAAGCCTTTTAGGTCTTTTTGTGATGGTTACTACACGGTCCGTAAATGTTGTGATGGTCCATCGAGTGGTCCATCATCAACTTCTAGAAAATCAGAATTTTAGCTTCAGGTTGATGGTTTGTTTGACAGTCTGTCGATTTATTGATGGTCCACCGATTCAACCGTCAATCCTTATACAGAATGTTCAATTTTTTTACCATGGCTATAACGGTGCAAGTAGTAGTCCATCAAGACCTTGATGGTCCATCGGTTATCCCTTCAATGACCTATCAACTGTAAAACTCCTGTCTTTTAGCAATCTCAATCCTGCACACTTCACAAACACATCAGATTTCACAAAAACAATAAATAAGCTATAACTCGCTTACAAGAACACTAGGTGGGTTGCCTCCTACTAGCGCCAGATTTAATGTCTCGGTACGACGCAATTATCTCAATTACTCAGACTTTATCAAGATAGATAGAAGCTATGTACTTTGTCGAGTCTATTGGATCTATGTACAATTTTGGTTGTTGCCCATTCGCTTTGAAGACACTCCCGTCTTTATTTGTAAGTTAGACTACTCCAGACGAGTAGACTTGATTAACTTGAAATGGACCCGACCATTTTAATTTAACCTTTCCTGGCAACAACTTTTGTCTAGAGTTGAATAGAAGCACCCAATTACCCTTTTGAAAATCCCTTTTTTCTATCCTTCGATCATGGTACTTTTTTATTTTCTCATTGTAAAGACCGGCTCTTTCATACGCGCTGAGATGTAACTCATCCATCTCATTCAGCTGTCTCAATCTCAACTGCGCTACCTCATTCCAATTCAAATTCAGCCTTCTAAGTGCCCACACCACCTTATGCTCCAATTAAATTGGTAAATGACATGCCTTGCCGTAAACTAACTGATACGATAACATGCCGATTGGTGTCATAAAAGTTGTTTTGTATACCCATAAGGCATCATCAAGCTTCCTAGACCAGTTTTGTCTGCTAGCATTCACTTTTTTAGCAAGTATGTCTTTAATCTCTCTATTCAAAATCTCCACTTGCCCACTAGTTTGTGGGTGGTAGGGAGTTGCTACCTTGTGTTGCTTAACACCATACTTTGCTAAAGCAGCTTGAAACACTCGGTTGCAAAGTTAGATCCAGCATCGCTTATAATGGTGTGTGACACCCCAAATCGATAGAAAATGTTCTTTTTAAGAAACACAACTACTCTCTTCCTTTTGTTGTTAGCCAAAGCAACAGCTTCAACCCCTTTCGATACATAATCAATAACAACTAGAATGTATTTCATCCCATATGAGCTCACAAAAGGCCCCATAAAGTTGATGCCCAGACGTCGAATAATTCTACCTCTACCATTTTTGTCAAAGGCATTTCATGGCGCTAGGAGATTGACCCCTACCTCTGACATTGGTTACATCTTCTTGCGAACTCATAAGCATCATTGAATAAAGTCGGCCAATAGCAGCCGCTCTGCAACACCTTTCTAGCAGTCCGATCACCTACATCGTGACCTCCAACCAGGGAAGCATGGCATGCTTCCAGGATACTCAACATATCTACTTCTGGAACACACCTTCTTATGATATTATCAGCACATCGCCGAAATAGATACGGTTCATCCCAGAAGTAATGGGTTACATTATAGAGGAATTTCTTTCTTTGATGAAAATAAAGATTTTTTGGAATCTCTTCACTCACCATATAATTCGCAAAATCATCATACCAAGGTATCTTTTCCAGCTCAGCAACTAATATTTCTTCATCTAGAAATGCATCATTAATCCCAAACTCATCTCTAACTACTTGCTCCCCTTCAAGCCTAGATAAGTGATCTGGAACTTGGTTTTTGTAGCCCTTCCAATCTTTGACTTCAAAGTCAGATTCTTGAAGTAGCAGCACCCACCTAATCAACCTTGGCTTTGCATCCTTTTTCACCATAATATATCATAAATCTACGTGGTCAGTGTGGACCAGGTTCCTATCAAATAAGACTAGAACTTTTTAAAGGCATAGAACACTGTAAGAAGTTCCTGTTTTGTGATGGTGTAACTCTTTTGAGCTCTATTCAGTGCTTTGCTAGCATAATAGATCGAATGAAACAATTTTTCCTTCTTTTGTCCCAGCACAACTCCAAGGGCAACACTGTTTGTATCACATGTGATCTCAAATGGTTTTGACCAATCCGGTGCAACAATAATAGGAGCATCAACTAGCTTCTCTTTTACGCATTCAAATACCTTCAATCAATCATCCTCAAAGGAGAACTTAGCTTCCTTCTTTAAAACTTAGGCACACATTGTATAGGGCTTACCCACTTACTATCAGAAATGGGATACACAACTCCTGTATCAATCCATTTGATGATCTCCTTCTTAACCACCTCTTGCATAGGTGGGTTAAGTCAGTATTGGTGCTCAATTATTGGTGTCCAGTCCTCCTCCAACTAAATTTTATGAGTGCAAATACCTGGAGGGATGCTAATAATATCTACGATAGTCCATTCTATTGCCCTTTTGTATCTCCGAAGAACATAAATAAGTGTATCCACCTCATGCACACCCAAATCAGCCACAATAATGATAGGTAAAGTGTTTCCACTACCTAGAAATACATATTGGAGATGACCTGGCAATTATTTTAACTCCAACACCGGTGGCTCCTCAGTGGAAGGCTTACCTGGTGGCTCCTCTAAATCAAGCTTCTTGGGAGCATAAGGATATGATTCCATTCCCGTCAAAGAACAAATAGTCTCTTCATACTCTTCAATGCCCTCACTATCAAAATTTATTAGAACTACAGCTAAGGGCTCAACAACAAATTTCTCCTCCATTGGTACTTTCTGCTAATCTTCATAATAAATATCCATAATAGAGAAACACTCATCTCCTTATGTTGCTTTATAGATTGGCACACATTAAATTGCACCACTTTATCATTCAACTTGAATAACAGCTCATTAGCTTGCAAATCAATAAGCACGCTTTCCGTTGTGAGGAAAGGTCAACCCAAGATTATGGGAACTTAGAAATCCACCTTGCAATCCAGAATAACGAAATCCGCAGGTTGCTTTACCGACCTATCTGCCATCACTAGTCGCATGTTTGTGGGTGTGGGATCTCCAAAACCCAACTTCTTATAAACAACTAGTGGCATTAGATTGACGCTCGCTCCCAGATCACATAAGGCCTTAGCAAAATCCAGAGACCCAATTGCACAAGGAATGGTAAATTCTCCTGGGTTTGCCATCTTCTGCACCAAGTATCTTTTAGAAATAGTGCTATAATAATGGATACTGTCCACTGGTTCATAGCTTACTTCTCTCTTCTTTGTCCCATGATCTTTCATAAATTTAGCATATCCTAGAATCTGCTCAAGAGCCTCCATCAAAGGCACATTCACTGTCAGCTGCTTCAGCATTACCATGAATTTACTAAACTTTGTATCATCAGCCTTCTTGTTCAATCTACGAGGAAAGGGAAGTGGTGGTTTTGGGAGAGTAATCACCACTGCTTTCTCTTCCTTGTCTTTCCCTTTTTTTAACTCATCAACTTATTGATGAGTAGAAGGAATATTAATGCCATCCAATTTCTCATACTCCACTCGATTACTTTATTAATGCTCAACATATTCTTTGATCACCTTTTTATTCATAGCTTTACCCAGAGAAGGGTCTAGTAATACCTTACCACTCCGTATGGTAATTGCCATGCAAGAGCCATCATTTTAAGCATTCTAAACTGTATCGCTTGGCAATGTTTTGCTCTTCCTCTGATTCAATGTGGCTCTAACTGTTTGATATAAGTTGAGTGTGAGTTTGCTAATTTACTCATGGAAGACAAATCACTCTTCATAGTAATCACCCCAGAGTTGGTAGCCTCAACTCCCTTTAATAATTTCTCTATTATGTCCTTTATGGACATCTTGCCAAAGCTAGTTGCAGTATTATCTCTGCTTCTAGAAAGTACATATAGTCCACTCCTATCATTTTTGTTTTTCCAGTTTCCTTGATGCCTATATTTGTAATCATCCTTGTCGTAAAAGTTCCGACCTTAATTTCCTTGGTTATTGCCTCTAAAACCCCCCTGATTATTTAGATAGTTTTCCTCTTCTTCCAAATCAGAGTCAACTCTACCTTGAGATACAATAGCTTTCACCTTCTCCATTTTTCAGACAATAGATGCTTAGTCAGCAAATCTATCTGTGTCTTCAAGTGTGCCATGTCCCGATCATGTTCATCCTCCTTCTTGCATTGCTCTGCAGTCGTACCACTACACACAGTAGGACTTTCTACTACAGAATCCCTGGTATGCCAAGCTCTACTTTATTTGTTCATCTGATCAAGCATCTCCAAAATTAAGGATAGTTTATCCTTTAATTTTCTCTAACTTAAAGAATGTATTGATTATTCAACCATTTTCTCATGTAGGACAATCCAATTAAGGAATCTGCTATTAATCAAAAGGTTTAGGCCTTTAGATTCCATGTAAACCCTTTCTTTTCCCAACAAACACTTTCCTATTCAAATAAGTGATGTTCTTGGGCTTACTTTTCAAGTTTGCAACTAAGAAAAGTCAATAAAATGAAGAAGGGGTTATGCGATGTCAATTACCCATGGAACTCAATTAGAATCCCAACCCAAATAAGTTATTCACATCCAGGCTCCCATAACCCTAGTTATAGGAGCTTAGCCACTCATCTCCATAGAAAAAAGAGAAAGAATATTTGTATTCTTCATAAATAAATTCATAATTTACTTACATAAGTTACAAGAATTAGTTCTTGAATCTTCAATTGAAATGGAATGATTAGATCCACAAGTTTTGCTTGATTCACAAAATACTACGTTACAGGGTTTAAAAGACGGAAAAAACCTAAGGTAACAATATCCAAGATTCATAATATCCTCAATAAAACCCTAACTAGGTATTTATATGCACCCAGGTTTAGAAGATTTAAAATTTAAACTCAAAAAAAGCCGAGTCAAAGTTGACGGTCCAACTGACGGCCCGTCGAAAGTCCGACGGTCTATGACATGGGCCATCGTTGAGTGCCCCAAGATGTCAGGTTTTGTTTAATCTTGACAGCTACCTTTGCGGACCGTCGATGGTAGGATGGTCCGTCGTACAGTTCATCACTAAGTCTTTTGAAATCTTGCATTCTGTTTAAGCCTGACGGCCAAGTTGGCGGTCCGCCGCAAGCTTGACGGTCCACCACTTGGACCATCGCATGGATCTACCGCTTGGAACCTTCTTTTTAGCTCTAACGGTTCTCCCAGCGGTCCGTCACATGATTGACGATCCGCCATTTTGACCGTCAGTGTCCTTTTTTTTGCTATTTTCTTGAGTTTTCTCCTTCTGCTAACTCTTTAGCCTGAAATCACTCAAATCTACTATTATATATAACATCAGTTGCTTGAAAACTTACAATTTTCCTAAGAAAAAGATGCAAAATATTCCCTCAAAATCTGGAACATCAATACCCTCAACTTAAGATAATTACTTGTCCTCAAGCAACTCAGCACCAAATTGCGAATATGAACAATACAATGATAGATATTCAACTACTGAACCAGTCTTAACACAACCATTCACTTGTCATCCTAATCATATGGCTCAACATATCAGAATCCATAACTGCCATTATTTTAAAATCAGTATATATACACAAACATAGATAAAAGAATCTACAGAGATCAGCTAAGTTAAGCGTAACTCAGGTTTCCCTTATAGCCAAAGAAATCCACCACTTATTATATTTTGTGGATACAAATCAGAACTCCAACACTCGTTAAAGAAGCTACAAACATAGTGAATATATCCATAGGCTTGCCCTTATTATCTAATGTTCCCCTATAATTGATTCGCCTAGATCAAGCAGGTCTTTCTCAGGCTTGTAATGAGGCTTCGGGGCTAGGTGAAAAAGGATTTTTTTGGGGGAAAAAGTGACTTAATAGTAGAATTTAACTTTCTTTGCCGTGAAGTTCTACCTACCAGGGTCATTGTTGAACTAGCTCACTTACCCTTTTCTCATTCATTCACACTTTACCATAACAACCCTTTTTTTTTATAAACAAGCATCAGCCACCCTCAACTTATGCTGATTCAATTAGTCAAGGTGCACAGTGTCTTGAATAAACCAGGGACAGATGCTCTAAGCCAATCTTTAAACTAACTTTCCCTTAGACAGCTAATAGCTTGACAATGGCCACCCTCAACTTAGGTGTTTCGCCTAAGTTTAGATTCATAATGACCACTATTGGGCCAGGGCCAGAGTTAAGTGTTAACGACTTAAAGTGATTTTACTAGAGTGATCGGTGAAAAACAAAAATTAACATAGGCTTAAAGAAAGATTTAAAAATGAAGAATTCTTTTTGGTGGGGTTAATTATTTCGGCTAAGTAGACTAAAAGTACAAGGCGGCCTGCTATTATTTCTTATTTCCTCAACTACAAAATAGCAACAATTGAACCAGGCAAGTTCTAGGTACTACACTATGTAAGAACTAACACAAATACTCGCACACGTAGAGGCAACTGAGTCAAACTCATTCAACAAGTACAACTTCAAGAGAAAAGGTTCTTTTTAAGGAACGTAACTACTCTCTTCCCTTCCTTGTCAGCCAAAACAACAGCTTCAACCTATTTTGATACATAATCAACAGAAACTAGAATGTATTCCATCCCATATGAGCTCACAAAAGGCCCCATGAAGTTGATGCCCCAGACATCGAATAATTCTACCTTTATCATTTTTTTCCAAGGCATTTCATGGTGCTTGGAGATTGACCCCTGCCTCTGACATTGGTCACATCTTCTTATGAACTCATAAGCATCTTTGAATAAAGTCTGCTAATAGTAGCTGCTCTACAACACCTTTCTTGCAGTCCGATCACCTGTATGGTGACCTCCAACTAGGGAAGCATGACATGCTTCCAGGATACTCAACATATCTACTTCTGGAACGCACCTCCTTATGATATTATCATCACATCGCCAAAATAAATATAGCTCATCCCATAAGTAATGGGTTACATCATGGAGGAATTTCTTTCTTTAGTAAAAAAATATTCAAGAATCACTTCACTCACCATATAATTCACAAAATTAGCATACCAATGTATTTTTTCTAGCTCAGCAGCTAAGATTTTGTTCATCTAGAAATGCATCATTAATCTCAAACTCATATCTAACTGCTTGCTCTCCTTCAAGCCTAGATAAATGGTCTGCAACTTGGTTTTCACAACCTTTCTGATCTTTGGTTCTGCCTTCTTATGCATCAAGGATCTTATAGAAATAGCACTACATGATAGAGATTATCCACCAGTTTGTAGCTTACTTCTCTCTTCTTTGTTACAAGATCTTTCATAAATTTAACATATCCTGACATCTACTTAAATGCCTCCACCAAAGGTGCATTCATTATCAGCTGCTTTAGCATTGCCATGAATTTACTAAACTTTGTATTTTCATCCTTCTTATTCAATCTATGAGGAAAGGGAGGCGGTAGTTTTGGGAGAGTAGTCACCACTTCTTTCTCTTCATTGTCTTTTCCTTTTTCTAACTTATCAACTTGATGACGAGTAGCAGGGATATCAATGACATCCAGTTTCTCAGACTCCATTGGATTACTTTCTTTATGCTCAACATCTTCTTCAATCGCCTCTTCATTCACAGCTTTGCCCAAAGAAGGGGTTGGTAGTACCTTACCACTTCATGTGGTAATTGCCATGTAAGACCCATCATTTTAAGGATTCTGAACTGTATCACTTGTAAAAATTCTGCTCTTCCTCTAATTCAATGCAGCTGAGAGTTGACTCATTTATTTATTTAACTATTTGATAGAAGTAAAGTGTGAGTTTACCAACTAACTCATAAAAGACAAATCACTCTTCATAGTAGTTACCCCAGAGTTGGTAGCCTCAACTCCCTTTAATAATTTCTCCATCATGTCCTCCATGGATATCTTGCCAGAGCTAGTTACAGTATTATCTCTACTTCTAGAAGGTATATATAGTCCACTCCTATCATTCTTGTTCTTCTAGTTTCCTTGATCCCTATCTTTGTAACCAGCCTTGTCATAAAAGTTCCGACCTTGATTTCCTTGGCTATTGCCTTGGAAACCCCCTAATTATTTAGATAGTTTGCCTCTTATTTTGAATCAGAGTCATCTCTACCTTAAGATATAATAACTTTCACCTTCTCTCTTTTTCAGACAATAGATGCTTAGTTAGTAAATCTATCTGTGTCTTCAAGTATGCCATGTCCTGGTCACATTTCTTCTTCTTCTTTCATTGCTCTGCAATCATACCACCAGACACAGTAGGACTTGCTACAATAGAATCCCTGGTATGCCAAGCTCTACTTTTTTTGGTCATCCGATCAAGCATCTCTGAAGCCTCTAGGAAAGTGAGATCCACAAATGACCCTCCTGCAGCATTATCTATGACTAGCTTCATGATAGAGTTCAAGGCCCTATAGAGAGTCTCCATCAAATGGATATCAGTCATATTATGATTTGGGCATTATATAAACTTCTTTTTAAATCTCTCCCAGTTCTTGTGAAGAGCTTCGGTTAGAAGCTGCTGAAAGTTTCTTATCTCGTCCCTCAACTGTACCCTCCTGAAAGGTGGATAGAACCATTTTAGGAAAGCCTCTTTCAACTATCTCCAGTTGGTTATAGAATTAAGAGTCAGTCCATTAAGCCATAATGTTGCCTTTCCAGATAGAGACAATAGAAATAACTGCAAGTGGATCGCATTCTAACCCACTCCTGGGTTATCAAAAGACTTGCAAATGGTGAAAAAGTTCACCAAATACATATTAGGATCATCTCCCGAAAAGCCACCGAACAACCCCTTAAGATAAAGGAGTTAAATTATCATACTAGTAATATTGAATTTAGCTCCAAGTGCTAGAGGTGGAGGAATAATAGCTCCAGTTGCACCAGCTCCATCCATTCCATCCTCATCATCGTTAAGATCAAATTATACCGGTGGTCTATCCTGCCTCGCCCTGAAGAGAAGATTCCTATTTGCGTTCTGATTCACTGGTGCAGCCTCAAACACTTGGACACAAAATCAGCTACATCACATTTTATGTTATTCCACCAATACAAGGTTTCCAGATCATGGCACACCTCAGTAGAGCCTGGGTGAATGACATACCTCGAAGTGTGCGCCTCATCAAGGATTCTTTCCCGTAGCCCATCAATATTCGTAATGCACAACCTACCCTGAAATTTTAGAATACCATCACCACCAATTTCAAACGACATAACCTTTTATTGACCCACATCTTTCTTAATTTGCATCAAGATGGGATCTTCAACTTGTTTTTCCTTAACTTTAGCACAAAGGGATGACTTAGCTAACTCATGAACAATCACCCCTCCATCTTTGGAATCTAAGAGTCGCACTCCTAGATTTGGAAGGCGGTGAATATCCTTCACCATCTCTTTCTTTCCTTCTTCTACATGAGAAAGGCAGCCCATAGACAACCTGCTGGGGGCATCGGCTACAACATTTACCTTGCCCAGATGGTAATATAGACTCATATCATAGTTTTTCAAAAGCTCTATCCAACGCCTCTGCCTGAGGTTCAATTCTTTCTGTGAGAAAACATACTGCAAACTCTTATGGTCAGTATAAATATCAACATGCACTCCATAGAGATAGTGCCTCCAGATTCTAAGTGCAAACACCACAGCTGCTAATCCAAGTCATGAGTGGGGTAATTGCGCTCATGCACCTTTAACTACCTAGATTCATAAGCTATCACCTTACCACGCTGCATTAATACACAACCAAGTCCCACACGGGACATATCACAATAAACCACGAAATCATCTACACCCTCGGGAAGGGTCAAAACAGGAGCAGTAGTCAGCTTGTCCTTCAAATTCTCAAAACTGTTTTCACACAAATCAGACCACACAAACTTCATCTTTTTCTGAGTCAGTTTAGTAAGTGGAGCAGCTATGGAAGAAAAAATCTCTACGAACCTTCTATAATACCCCGCCAAACCCAAGAAGCTCTGAATATCGGTTGAAGTCGTGGGTCTGGGCCATTTTCTCACTGCTTCAACTTTTAGGGGATCCACTTTTATCCCATCACTGGACACCATATACCCCAAGAAGGCAATAGCATCTAACCAGAATTCATACTTAGAAAATTTGGCATACAGCTAATGATCCTTAAGGGTCTGAAGAATAATTCGGAGGTGATTGGCGTGATCCTCTTTAATCTTAGAATAGATCAGAATATCATCAATAAATACAATGACAAACAAGTCAAGAAACTGATGGAACACTCTATTCATAAGATCCATGAAGGCTGCAGGGGCGTTAGTCAACCCGAAGGACATGACTAGAAATTCATAGTGACTATATCGAGTTTGGAAGGCTGTCTTGGGTATGTCTGACTCCCTAACTTTCAACTGATGATAACCCGAACGAAGGTCTATTTTTGAAAAACACTTTGCACCCTGAAGCTAGTCAAAAAGGTAGTCAATCCTAGAAAGAGGATATTTATTTTTAATCGTGACCTTATTCAACTGGAGGTAGTCTATGCACATTTGAAGGGACCCATCCTTCTTTTGCATGAAGAGCACGGGTGCACCCCATGGGGAAACACTAGGATAAATAAAACCTTTGTCTAGGAGATCTTCAAGCTATTCCTTTAACTCCTTTAGTTCCATGGGAGCCATTCTATATGGCGGAATAGAAATAGGATGAGTGTCTGGGAACACATCAATGCCAAAATCTATCTCCCTATCAAGGGGTATCCCTGGGAGATCTTCAGGAAAGACTTCTGGGAATTCATTTACTACAAGGACTGACTGCAGAGGAATATTTTCAACTTTTGAATCTTTTACTCGGATTAGATGGTACATACAACCTTTGGAGATAAGCTTTTGGGCTCTAAGATAAGAGATAAAGTGACCTCTAGGTTCCACAGAACTCCCTGCCCACACAATTGGTGTCTTATTCAGGAAAGAAAAAGTGACCTTTTGGGTCCTGCAATCGAGTGTGGCATAGCACAAATGGAGCCAGTCCATCCCAAGAATAGCATCAAAATCTATCATATCAAGTTCTATAAGGTCTGCCACAGTTTCTTTACTATGAATAGACATGACACAATTTCTATACACCCTTCTAGCAACAACAGAATCACCTACAGGAGTAGAAACAGAGAAGGGTTCTACAATAACTTTGGGCTCAAACCCGAAACCAATAGCCACATAAGGGGTCACATAATATAAAGTAGACCCGGTATCAAGCAATACATAAACATCATGAGAAAAGATTCATAACATATTGGTGACAATATCTGGTGAAGCTTCTGCCTCTTGGCGGTTAGTCAAAGAATATAACCGGTTGCGACTGCTCCCGGCAGCTGAAGGGGCACCCTTAGGAAGATGAGCTACAGAGGCAACTTAGGACTTAGCCCACCCCCCCTCCCCCTTCCCCCCTCCACATTTCCTCTAGCAGAAGAAAAATCTCTCTGAAGGTGACCCACTTTGCCATAAGTATAGCAGTTTCTCCCCTCAAACCAGCACTTCCCTAGATGATTCCTTCTACAAACCTCACACCGCAGATAAATATGACGCTGCTAGGCCACACTGCACTGAGACTGTGTACTTAGAGCTTTGGATCCATGAGGAGTCTGAAAACTCTGAGTTTGTCTATCTGTCGGTGGTCTGGGTGCTGGGGTGCTGGCTGCTGATTGTGCATTATTCCAAAAATTATTCTTCTTCGACTACTTATTACCCCAGTTACCACTCTACAGTTGACTCTGGTGCTGGTCCGCAGATCTAGCTCTCTTAGCCTGTCTGTCTTTCTCTCTAGATTCAGTAATTTTTTTCTTCTTCTCTTTCACCTGCTACATATGAACGGTCAGTCGAGCAAAGTCTAACTCCTTATTCAACATGGCTCCCTAGCACTCAAGTACCAGGTTATCAGCAAGGCCAGATGTAAATTTCCTCATCTGAGCTCTCATATTACTAGTCAACTCTGGTGCATAGTGGGCTAGTTTATTAAACTTCAAAGTGTACTCCTGGACACTCATACTGCCCTGCTTTAGATTCACAAAATCTTCTACTTTGGTCTCCCTCAGCTCCAGAGGAAAGAATCGATCAAGGAAAACTTCTACAAATTCGCCCCAAACTGTGGGCTCAGCACTCTCACCTTTTGCATCTTCCCAGTCGGCATATCACTAATTCGCAACGTCCTTGAGCTGATAGATTGCTAGTTCTACCCCTTCAACCTCATCCACATGCATCACCTTACAGATCTTTTCCATCTCATCCACGAACACCTGTAGATCTTCGTCCACCTTGGTGCCAGTGAACCTAGGTGGGTTCATCTTCATACAATAGCTGATTCTAGTAGCCTCAAACGTAACAAATGCAGACCCAATATCTTCTGATCGTTGAGCCTAGTTAGCTACTAACTGTATCAACATATGAATAGAACGTCTGAATTCTGCATTTGAAATATCTCCCGGAGCAGTTGAGGGACTGTTGACATTAGTCCGCGAAGCCCGAGGCACACTGGTCGGGACTGGAAGGACTCCTGGAGTAGAGATAAGTTCTGGAGTGTGAGCTCTGTTATGGCTCCGCATCCCATGGGTGGGACGGACCTCATCTACCTGAGTATTTTGATTGATGATACGATGTGGAGACATAACTGTGTTTTTGAAACATAAGTGATCATTGATTAAAGGACAGTTCAGACTCTGAAGCACGAACTAAATCACAAAGAAGGGAAACATTTCCTAAATGCCTAGCAGCCTCCTGCTTATAAGTGTGACGTGCTACACACCCATAAATAGGACTCTACCCGACGCAATTTTGCAGACACTCTAGGACCATGAACCGCACTTTGATACAAAGTTTGTCACGACCCAAACCAGGGCCTGGCCATGATAAGCATTTCGAACCATGAAGGGACGAAACACCCCTATCTGTCTGGTAATCATGCACCTAATTCATATGATCAAAGTAATGCGAAGGAAACACAATAATTCGGAAACATAGTCATGAATATGAAAAGAAACAATAACGGGGAAATAAGGTTCCCCCAACATCAATCAACCTCTAAAAAACTATCTATGAAAATATCTAACAAATAACTGAGTCAAGTAACTGTATATAAACTGGGACAATGCCCCCAGTAGACCCCAAAACTAAATATAAGATAAAAGGACTGCAGGACATAAGACCTTCCAAAACATAGAAGGCTCACCACTTGTCTCTGCAACTCTGTCTAAATGATCTACTAATTCTCTTGACCCCTAGATTGGGCCTCTGAACCTGAGCGGTTGGAGAGGGGGAGGGGGTCAGCACAAAAGTACTGGCACGCAGAGATATCCAAACAAAACATAATATTTTTACAAAATATAGTTGAGAGCCATTATAAAGCAATTTCGTATCAAATCATTTGAAAACACATGGGTATAATGCAATAGTTTCTCAACAACAATGAAACTAGTCCCAATTTAGGAATGACATAAAGTCAAGTACACAAGATCACTTAGCCTGGTACCAAATTTTTGTGTCGGCAAACACGTTTTCCAGTGATGAGCCCTTACACTCAAACGCCTTCTTTAGGCATCCACCTATCTCATGTAAAATCAATGCATTCAAATTTCATCTGATTCAATCACATATCATATTATGTAGGGTATCGTTATACCTGACTTGCAAGTCATCAATATCACTTCCACATATGCATAATCATGTAAAAACCAAGGTGCTTCATTATTTACAAATGGTGAACAATAATTATTTCAAATTAATGCTCTCTTTTGTTGGTCACAATATGATATGGGGTATCAAGACATTATCATGGGAATTTGAAAGCAATTTATCATTCATATTTATCAAACTTCCATGGAAAATCTCAAATCACGTATGCATGGTTCCAACCATTGAAGTATATAGGCAAACAATTCCCATGACATAAAGAAAAATAACTTAGAAATCATATTGAAAGCAAGTTATTAGCATTTGATTGAAAACCCCCATTTAAAAGAATGCATGTTCATAAAACTACACCCATGAGATTTTTGGATAACCCCACGTACCTCTATTTCCAAAGATAATAGATGTTTCTTGAAGCTTGCGGAATGGTGATTCCAAATATGTAATTATCTTCAAAAACCTACGGTCGAATCTTGAACTATTTGGGTTTTTATTTTGAAACCCTAAGAAGAATCCTTGAGTAGTTTTGATGAATAAGGGTGTATTTTGGGGTCCTTGGAACTGAATTTCGTGTTTTAGGGCTAAGTAAGGGTGGAAAAGGACCATTTTGCCCCAACAACGGAGTGTTTAAGTCACTTGAATTCTTTATATAGGCGCCGCCCATCCCATCACCTTTGTTCACATAGCCGCCGCCTAGGCTATCGCCTATGCTTTCCAGTGGCCATGGGCGATTGGTTAGGCGACACATATCACTTTGAAAAGCCATAACTTCTTACTCGGGTGTCGGATTTTAGCAAAATTGGTATCGTTGGAAAGCTAAATCGAAGACCTATAATTTAACACATAGTAGGCTTCCTAATTTGACATATACAGAGAGTTATGGTCGATAGAAGCTGACACAATTTATAACGTCCACTAAAACTTAGTCGATCGAAATAGTTTCAACTTGTCCTTGAGTTGAAGGACCTCTATGGTCTAAATTCAAGATTGAGTGGATTCACATGCTACACAAATAATTAACATGCCATATTGGCATAGGATTAAATGTATTCAGGGTTTATCAACACATCGGAATCGTGGTCTATATTGTAGCCCGAAATGCAGGGCGTTACACTCACTATAGTGTTCAAATAAATAACATCAAATGCAAGAGTAGTTGAATCCTATTATTTACCCATTAGATTCTCAAACTTAAAGAATGTATTGATTATGCAACCATTTTCTCATGTAGGTCAATCTTGTTAAGGCATTTTCTATTAATCCAAAGGTTTAGGCCTCTAGATTCCTAAAAACCCTTTATTTTCCCAACAAACAATTTTCTATTCAAACAAGTGATGTTCTTGGGCTCACTTTTCAAGTATGCAACCAATAAAAGTCATTAAAATGAAGAAGGGTTTATGCGATATCAATTACCCATGGAACTCTATTCGAATCATAACCCAAATCCACTATTCACATCCAGACTCCCATAACCCTAGTTATGGGAGCTTAGACATTCATCTCCATAGAATAAAGAGAAAGAATATTTATATTTTTCATAAATAAATTTAGAATTCACTTACAAAAGTTACAAGAATTAGTTCTTGAATCTTTAATAGAAATGGAATGATTAGATCCACAAGTTTTGGTTGATTCACAGAATACTACGTTACAGGGTTTCAACTATGGAAAAAAACTAAGGTACCAATATCCAAGATTCATAATATCCTCAATAAAACCCTAACTAGGTATTTATATGCACCCAGGTTTAGAAGATTTAAAATTTAAACTCAAAAAAAGCCGAGTCAAAGTTGACGGTCCAACTGACGGCCCGTCGAAAGTCCGACGGTCTATGACATGGGCCATCGTTGAGTGCCCCAAGATGTCAGGTTCTATTTAATCATGACGGCCACCTTGGAGGACCATCCATGGTACGACGGTCTGTCGCACAGTTCGCCGCTAAGTCTTCTGAAATCTTGCATTTTATTTAAGCCTGACGGCCAAGTTAGCGATCTACCGTAAGCTTGACGGTCCACCACTTGGACCGTTGCATGGATCTTCCACTTGGAACCTTCTGTTTAGCTCTGACAATTCTCCCGGCAGTCCGTCACATAACTGACGGTCCATCATTTTGACCATGAGTGACCTTTTTTTGCTATTTTCCTGAGTTTTCTCCTTCAACTAACTCCTTAACCTAAAATCACTCAAATACACTATTAAATACAACATCAGTTTCTTTAAAACTTATAATTTTCCTAGAAAAAGATGCAAAATACTCCTTCATAAGCTGGAACATCACTTGGCCTCATTCTCTTCGGATTCTAACTTGTGGAGAGGAGTCATTGGATTTTGTGAAGAGTGGGATCTTTGGACTTGAGGTGTTTGGACTTGTGAAGGGTAAAGTCTTTGGTCAAGTGAGTTTTGAACCTGGTACTTTGGAATTTGAGGTAGCATTTGAGTACTAAGTCCCTTTTGTTGAACTTTGTTCAATTATAAGTGTAATGGTCTTTGGACTTCTCGGGTTTGGGGACTTTGGACTTGATAGCTTGGGTTTTATGGAGGCTTTGGTGGACAAAGTCTATCAAATCCCACTTTTATTCTAATCACACCACCCTTCAAAGAATCCAAGTCTCCTCTTACAGCTCCCAACTCACCCTTCAAGTCATGGGATAAGGCATCAAACCGAGCCAACAAGACTCCCAAGACATCATTTCCAAGTGAAGGAGCACTTGAACCCTTAGGTTCCATGCTCAATGTACCTATCAAATAAGCAAAAACACAAATTAAAACCTACAAAATGACCAAACACGTTAGTACAATAAACCTCACCACACTCACACTCGGATCTCACCTCACACTTGGTCTCACAAGTGTTGAAAACTTGGCAATACATGGCAAGTGAATGAGTGGTGAATATGCTTTGGCCTGGAATCGATTTTTGTCTGATATCACTCAAATAAAAATGATGTATGGACTTGAACCAAAAAACTACTACAACTTAAAAATGAGAAAAGCACATAAAAATTGAAGATACAAAATAAACGAACTCTAGACTAATTACAAACCTAGTAGGAACTTACTAGCTTGCTAATTAGTGATAGAATTAACTTACAAGAAACTAGAATCAAAAATTAGAAACTAGGAAAATCTATTTGGAACTTGATTTGGCCGTTTACACTTGATAATGTGGCACTATTGGATTGGACGTTAATTTTTAAAAATTTTAATCCCAAAATTACCAACTCTCGGCATAACACACTCTTGGGGAAGAAGGATGATGATTTGAGGGGGAATTAACAAGATTTGGAGCCCTTTTCAAGCTCCAATTTGAATTCAAAAACAATGGTCCCCCCTTTGTACTTTGATTGTACTTGATTTTGTACTTTGATTATTCCTTTGTCTCTTCTTTCTTTTGGATGACAATGAATATGCCAAGGAATAATCCTTCACAAACACCAAGTGCACTCACTTTCCACCTCTTTTTGGATCAAACACACTCTTTGAATATTCTTCTTTAGCAGGACTTGATGAAGATGGAAGAACAAGATTAATATTTAAGAGTTGACCAAAGTTTGACCCCTAATCAAATGAACCCCAAATTCATATTTTCTTGTGGATATAGGTTCCTTAGGCCTAGGTGAGCTCAAATATAAACAAATCACAACCAACCAACGTCCACAACACAAAAACCACATGGATCTAGCCTCTTGAAGCTTCAAAACGCAATAACCATGGAGGTCTTAGCTCAAATTCAATCAAATCTTGTTCCAAAAGTAGATAGACTCCTTAGGTGCTAGGGAGCAAGGATATAGCACTTGAAACCAACAAAACACAATAACATTGAGTAGATCTAATATTCTAAATTTGAATCTACCACAAGACACAAGATACTACTTACTTTTTTTTATTACTCCGTATTATTTTTCTTGACTTTAGACTCTTTTTTTTTTTTAGAGATTTTCTTAGCTTCAAGACTTAGGGCTGTGGGAACAACTCTAATACATGGCTCTGATACCAAATGATACAAGAACAAATCTAATAACCGAAATTTAAGACTCAAGAAACAAAAATCAGCAACTAAAGAAAGAGGAGAAGAAGTAGAGACACTTGAATTCAAACAAAATAAGAGAAGAAAATTGCATTAAATGAAAGATAGTAATGAAACATATAACAACCCAAATGATTAGCACCAAAGTGTATATTAAACTCTTAGACACACCTCACCATTGATGGATAACACTTCATTCATAGGTAGACACAAAGGGAGTCACCTTTCTCAAGCACCAACCTTTCTTTCCAAAATGTCAACTCAAGTGAATCCACACTCAAGCTAACCCTAATTTCAATGTCTTTTCCAAGACCTACACTATAATGGTTTTTCCAAGCCCTACAATAAGGAAAGAAAATACAATTTGAGTATCACTCAACAATTCATCAAAACTAATGAAAATACCCACAAAAGTGTCTATTTATACTATTACATAACAAATGTCAAAAATGCCCTTAATGAATAAGGGAAAGTAGGCGCCTCTTGGATGTTACTTTGGGATGTAAAATGTCTTCAATACCATTCACTTGAGGCGCCTCTTAAGTATAGTGGTTCCCTTCTCCTCCTTCATCTTGACAAGGCTTTAAAAGGCTTCAAACACTTGCCAATTCCAAAGCTTAAACCTTTGATAATGCCTTGTACTCTGTGCTCTTTATGCTTGTATCAGAAACAAACAACCCAACAAACACAATAATTTAACTCCGTAACTGTATTCCTTAATAATGGTGCCAAAATTTGATGTCGAATAAATTATACCTCCCATAAGTATAAAGTGGTTGTCGATTAAATATACAATCCAACGAGGTTAGAATCGATCCCACAGGGAATAGGACGAGGTTTTATTAAGTATTTCTCTAAGTAATTGGTATATAATTAAAAAAAAGGGCTTTGTGAAATAAAGTAATAGTAGTAACGTGCGTTGATTTGTTGGATTTGTATCAGAAAGGCACTAGGATTCTATTTCCTAATAACATCATAACTCCGTAGGTTCTCTATACTTTAGTGATCTCGTATGGTATTTAGTATGAAATTGATAGGCTATGTATAATCTAACTGACTATGTTATGCCCCTCTTAGTTAACTATCCTCAAGCACAAAGGTTAATGTGTCATGGGTGTTGCAATTTTAACCCCTATTTGTGATCCTAATATATTATTTTTCGTTTACCGACTCAAGGAATTAAATGAAGATAACTCCAAGTCTTGTTTTTTAATCGTTGTTCCAATCTGAATACCCTTGCTATAGTTTGGGGTATATATAGGACAAGTCCTAATATGTTCACTCGTTGAAAAGAAATCAAATCAAATAAACAACAATACATGCCTAACTACTCTTCAAGAATCACCTTGTACATTGAACACTACTTCATTAATCCTTCATGGTTTCCATAACCCTAGTTATAGTATTTATCTACTCCTAAATATAAGAACACAAGACGAATTCTGATAAAAACCCATAATCATGCACTTATAATAATATGATGAAAAACTCCAAAATCTCACTTTGAATTAAAACCCTAAAAATTAATGTCAATTATTTCAAGATCAAGAATGTGTCTAAGAACCTTACAATAATGTAAAAGTGCAAAAAATAATCATAAAATCCAATGGGAGTATTTATAGATAAGAAACGAATCCTATCGTAAACTATGTAGGTGAAACAGGTCAGCAACTTTCCACGACTCATGGACTGAATTCGTGGATCGGTCTACGAGTCGTAGGTATCTCTCATGAAAATCAAACTTTGGGTTCCTTTCTTAATATTTGGCTTACGATTTCAAATCACAGATCATAGGTCAAGTTCTCAAGCCATAAGTACTGTTCGTGAGAATTAGACTTTGTCACCATCTATAGCTTCTCATTCATGAAGTGGTTCCATGATTTGTGGATCTAATCCACAAATCATGGGTTGCACTCATGGAACTTGGTCTTCTCTTCCATCCTCAGAACCTTCTTTATGAATGCCTTTGACGGATCGTGGGTCCTATTCACGAGCTATAGACCACACCCGTGGAACTCCCATTTCTTTCTTACTGAATAAATTTTTATCCTTTTTCCTATACTTTGCCTCTGAACCCTATTTTCCAGGACAACATCACAAAATACATCATACCCAACCTAAACTCTTACATATTTTCCTCATTTTAAGCATCGAAAGTTCCATGAAACCATGGCAAATCACATCACACAAAATATAGCTCAAAAATCATACTTCATAGTTACTTTTCCCAACTCATAGTAAGATTTACTTATTCATTAATTACTTAATCCATTTTGGAGAAAGTTAAGCCATAACCTACCTCAAAGCAACGAAATTTGAGAAAAAGTTCAACATGGCGCTTTTCTCTTCGAATAATCGCAGAATCAACTAAACCATATAAACGTAGCATCTATGCATTAAAATAAAGCTAACAATACTCATATTGACCATATTTAAGACGGACCCAAAACGGACTTGAAAAATGAGTATGAAAATGAAAAGGGTTAAAACAAAAAAAATTATTTTAGAAAGACATTCTCCAATGTTATAGGAGTCTATAGTTTAA
Source organism: Capsicum annuum (assembly GCF_002878395.1). Taxonomy (NCBI): domain Eukaryota; kingdom Viridiplantae; phylum Streptophyta; class Magnoliopsida; order Solanales; family Solanaceae; genus Capsicum; species Capsicum annuum. The sequence continues at coordinate 33,408,889 of NC_061111.1, read as the reverse complement.
TTCCCACATGAAAATGGGTTAAAATCGAGGTCCGCATTGAAGAAAAACTAGTTTTAAGTTTTATCGATAACTTTCTTAAAATTTTATTTTGAAATCTAGATTAAGAGGTATTTTCGAAGATATAATTGATAAGAAACAATGAAAAGATGATTTAGGAGTTTACCCAAGAAAGAATGGTGAGAAAATTCTAAGAAATCGCTTCTTTTCGAAGCTTAGAGGTCCAAAATTGGTGGAATTCACGAAAATAGGGTTTATATAATGTTCTGTGAACAATACCTTACGATTGCAGACCCCGCCTTGCAATAGCGAGTGTCAACATTTGACTGCCAACTAATTTTCCTTTTCCTCCGCAGTCAAGGCTTCACCTTTGTGAAGGTCCACGACTCAACCCTCGTTTTTGCCACAATCCGTCGCATTTGCAAAGAACGAATAGCACCCAACCCGAACTAACACCTTCACGATCATGGCCACCACCTTTGTGATCGTGATGAAGGTAGCTTTATGCACCAGTTATTAACAACTTTAATGATTATGCATGATTTTACATACTTCAAACAGACCTTCAAAATCCGTTTAAGACCCGATAACAGTAAATCATACATGCTACCAAGCTACGTTTAATATTCTAGACTAAATGTAGAATTCAAATTTTCAAAAAAAAAAGGTTGTTTTCAATAAGTTAAACCCCGAAACTCCTTCTACATAATTTTTCAAATGAAGAATCGAAAGATAAAATAAACATTCTGAATCTGAACCAATTTCGATACTACCCCAAATTCGATATTTTGGACCTAATGAAATTGTTGAAATCGTCATTCGGCACTCAAAACAGTAAATATTGGTTGAAGTCAACTATATGGCTTTTAAAACCTCCAAAAATCACAAACTTTCTCAAATCATTCCCAATCACATCGAGAATTGTGTCAACAATCTTCACAACTCAAAATCAACATCTTATACCTATAGGGAAGAACAAAATGATCTACTCACATAAAAAAAACTCCACAAATTAGGTCATTACAAAAAAAGATTATTTCACGTACAAAACTATTAACCCCAAAAAATAAATAACTAGAGCGTATATGCGTCAACACATTTTAAAAATTTTGTGTATATAATTTGGCGTCATCCAGGGTCGGCTCAACCATAAAGCCACTAAAGTAATGACTTATGGCCCAAATCTTTTAGTACCCTATTTTTAAGCTAGCTAAAGATAGATACAATGTTGTTATACTTCCACACATATTTAATGAATACTATGTATGTGATTCTAAAATATTTTTACTAATTGACAATGAAAAGTATGTATAGCACATGAAATGCATATAAAATACACGTAAGCCGCACAAAATGCACACAAAAGCTAATCTTATTAAATTGAATATATTTAAAAACTTTTAAGATTTGACTTTAGACCACCAAATTTATTGATTCATCCCGACATAATCCAACAAACATGAGAAATTATTAACGACACGTAAAAATTGAGGTGATGGTATTGTATGCGTCCTCCAATGGTTCTTCAACCAAAAATGAGTTGTTTCATGAATTTGTTGGTGTGGACAAACTATTTCATCCATCTATTTTTACTTGTCTATTATACTAAAAATAGATGTCCAATAATATTTGTTCAATTTAGAAAAACAATGCATAACTTATCATGTTAGGTCTTTTTTACTCTTACTATTAAATACTATTCATAATCCAATACATTTTTCAAAGCATATTAAGGTGTGTGTCAAATTAATAGTAGATAAGTAAAGATGAACGGAGGAAGTATTTAATTTCTTTGTAAGTTGTTACAATGGGGAATAATACTCCCTCCATTTTAAAATAGTTGCCCCTTGATGACTTGACACTCTCTATACGAAAAATTTATCAAGAATTTATTTTTTATCAAATTAGTCTTATTAATTATGCTTTGAATATACATACTTGGTATATACATTGTGTTTATTCATTTAATGACAAAGATAGTATTAAGAAATATAATAATATTCTTTTAATTTTAGGGACAACTAAATTAAACTAAATATTTTTTTTAAAAGACAAATTATTTTAAAACGAAGGGAGTAATAAAGTTTATTATTGTTGGCAGTAAAATGCTCAGAAACTAATTTGAGGCATTAAATGAAGTGATTATGGAGTACTCCTACCAACAACAAAATAATTGTATTCTCTCCATTTATTTTTATTTAATTATTATTGACTTGAGATACATTTTAAAAAATAATAAATAATAAAGATAATTTTATAATATTATCCTAAGAAAGTAATAAATTTTTATGCTTTAAAAAATATACTGGGTTATAAATAGTATTTAATAGTAAGGATAAAAAAAATCTCAATATGATAAATTATGTATTAATTTTTTAAACTGAACAAATATTATTAGACATTTATTATTTTTAATATAATGGAGAAATAAAAATCAACGGAAGAACTACTAGAGAAAGCTACCACATATGGGGTAAATAGGAATTTCTAGCTAGAATGTGCATGCCTTCTACTTTTACTTCTCCATCCAATACCCATATTGACGCGATACATAAATTAAGAAATAATAAATAATAAAAATAATTTTACTATATTATTTTTTAAATATAATTAATTTATTATTTTAAAAATGTATTAGATTATAGATAGTATTTAATATCAAAAATAAAATAAATAAAAATTAATAAATTACCTATTAATTTTTTAAACTAAACAAGTAGCATTTTGCCTAAGAGGTGACTTCAAAAATGCAGTGGGTTTATAGTTCAGCATACAATTATAATTGGCTCAATCATTCTGTATTGGTTCTAAATTCTAATTTATTTTGATATCAAAGTGCAAACCATGTGCCATTTATTTTCTAGATCGGAGAAGATCAAGCCTAAACCATGGGATTTGGAAGCTTCGTTTTAGGTTTTGATTTTAAATTAGCATTTGTTTAAGAATTTTGCAAAAAAAAAAAAAAATAACCACAACTTCAATCATGATTGAAATTTCAAATTCTCAAAAACTTCGAATTTGAAATTCTGAATAGTTTTAAACTTTTGAAATTGACACATAAATTTATTATTTATTTATTTATTTATTTATATATATATATATATATATATATATATATATATATATATATATATATATATAAACAAAATAGATATCTATAATCTATCCATAATATATTAAAAGTGTGAAAAGTGTGGGTGGGGTGGGGGATCATTTTTTTTCAAATTATAATATATTTAAAATAATTTTTGGACCCACTCAACATTTATCATTATTTAATTGGATTTTTAACATTTATTTTTTAAAAAAAAAATTGTTTGCCACCTGTATTTTTCTTATTGGTCAATTTTGTCACATAAGGCGAGTGTGTTACACACTCTATACCTTTTGTTGATTGTGCAAAAAGTACTTGATTGGATCAAAATTCGAGGGGGTTAAGGGACTGATATGTACAGACCTTAGTTAAGGGGTCTAAGTTAATTTTTGAAACAAGTTTTAGGGTCTGTCGATGACTTTAACCATTTTACACATTCATTAACGTGATTTTCCTCCTCACCCTTTGCGTCACATGTGATATGATTCCTTGACCACCTGTATAGTAACTTTTTTCTGTCATAGTAATATTACTAGCCAGCTTATGCCGTGCTACGCATGACCCAATGCTGATCCTTAAAAATTTTACGTTATGTATAATTCTATCATTTAATTAAAAGATTTATTTGTTTGGTTGATAAATTCTAAGTTAGACATATAATATTATATTTAGATTGATGAAATTTGCATAACGATATTTTAAGTTGTTCAAACTTTTGTGACATTGATAGTCAATTATATTTTTTAAATAATTTAAGTTCATAATTATTGCGATTTATAATTTTTTTTTCTATTCTACTAACTAGAAGTGACATAGTAAATTATTATAAAAAATACTTGTGAATTTTTTTTAAGTGGCTCCATATAAGACATTATGTTAATTTAAAACATCAAAAATTAATTTATCATTTTACATCTATTTTACTTTGTTTTATTAAATATTATTAATTTTTTAATACTTAAATGACGTATAATAATTAAGTATGAGTAATTTAGTAAAACTACGATTGAAGTAGTTGAAAGAGTCATGTTATAAATATCTATTTTAGTTTTTAATTAAATATTATTAATTTTTTAATATATAAATGACTTATAATAATTACTTAGAGGTAATATAGTAAAATCACGATTGAAACAGCTAAGGCAGGCATGTTGAACATGAGCAACCTGCTTCAGCTACTTATTGTGACTTCTTATATAGGATACTGATAATATAATTTTCTTTAATGCTTAAATAACCATAATAAGTAATTAGGGATGATATAGTAAAATCACAATTGGAGCCGCGAAGTTGACATGTATTAAAAGTGATATAGCATAATAACTATAAAAAATTACTTGTGAAAATAATCTAAGTGAGCCTCATATAAGACGTCAAGCTAATTTAAAATATCAAGAGTTAATTTATTATTTTATGTTTATTTCATCTTTTTTATTAAATATTATTAATTTTTTAATACTTAGATGACTTACATTAATTAATTAGGGGTGATATGATAAAATTACGGTTGAAGCAATTGAAGCAGACATGTCAGAAATGTTTATTTTACTTATTTGTATTAAACATTATTAAATTTTTAATACGTAAATAACTTATAATAATTAATTAAGGGCGATACAGTAAGAATATAGTTGTAGCACTGAAGCAGGCATGCCGACCTGCTGCTTGCTTAAGCATAAACCTCCTTCTTATATATAACTATTCAATTTAAGTGGCATAATGCTTAGATGGCCATAATAATTAATAAGGGGTGATATAATAAAATCGTGATTGAAGCAGCGAAGTAGACATGTATCGAATGAATTATAATAACTAATTATAAGTGATATAATAAAATTAATATAAGAAAATACTTTTGAAAAAAATTAAGTGGATCTCATATAAGACGTCAAGTTAATTTAATATTAAATATTATTAATTTTTTAAAACTTAGATGACTTTATAATAATTTTTTAATATTAATTTTTAATACTTAGATGACTCATAATAATTAATTACGGGTGATATGGTAAAATTACGCCAAACCAACCAAAGCAGACATGTCAAAATTTTTGTCTTTTTATTAAATATTATTAATTTTTAATACGAAAATGACTTATAATAATTAATTAGAAGTGATACATTAAAATTATGATTGAAGCAGCTAAATTTTTTTTTTTCGAATAATAATAAGTTAAATTTTGAGGAACTTAGTAGTCATTTTGAAAATGATCCTTTTATTAAATATTATTAATATTCTAATACTTAAATAAAATAATTTATAATAATTAATTAAGGATGATATAATAAAATTATATTTAAAGCAGCTGAAGCAGACAGCTAAAACAACCAAGACGACCCTAAGCTGCCGCTTCTATTATAGAGTAAAGTAATAAATATGCACCTACAAATGTTACATTAATAACACATGTTGTCAGAGTTCTGAACTCTATTTAATAATGTAAGATGTGCATAATCTATGTTACACCATGTGCATGTTATTCAATGGAAAAGGGTCAAAAGTATTCTTTTATTTTGATTAATTGATTATATTTGTTTCTAATTAAATTATAGGGTTAAATATACTCCTGCTATTAGTAAAATTATCAAATATATTCCTTATTTTAATATTTTTTACCTTGAATTAAGTGTCATGTGGCGTGATATTTTTTATGAGGTGGATGTCATGTGGCTCGCCACCTCAGCATCCATTTTTTCTTTTCTTTTCCATTTTAACATTTTTTCATCAATTTTTATTAATGTACTTAATATCATTAATTTCAAAAAGAAAATTAAAAATTTTCCTTTGTCACAATGCTGCCGTGCAAGGCTTCCCTCATTTTTTTTTTTCTGAAATATTTTTCATTCCTAGCAATTTTTGTGTTGCACTTCTTGAATTTTTATCAAAAATTAATTTATGTATCTTAGCTCATGACTCTTTTCCTTTATAAAATCTAAATTACAATTTTTAAAGGTATGACGAGGAGTATTTAGTTAATGTACAAAGTTATTTTGAGATTATAATTTTAAAGTTGTAGTCATCAAATTTATTTATTTCATATTTTAATTTTTTAAAAATTAATAAATTAATTACATACATTAATAAAAGTTGATGAAAAAATTTAAAATAAAGAAAAATCGAATGCTGAGGAGGCATGCCACGTGGCATCCACCTCATAAAAAATGTCACGCCACATGATATTTAACTTGCCAAGATGAAAAATGTTAAAATGAAGGGTATGTTAGACAACTTTGCTAACAACAGAAATATATTTGACCGTATAATTTGACTAAGGACAAATATAATCAATTAATCAAAGTAGAGGGGTACTTTTGACCATTTTCCCATTTCGAATACCAATAATTCTAAAATGAATCAGTACTTCATCATTGGACTTTGTCAATTGTGAGAACTTGATTACTCGAAACCTCTATGAGGTTTAGGTATGAGGGATTATATCAATTACACCACACCCTTTTGACGGTGTAAGCCAGGGAGAAGTAAGTAATCAAGCTTAGTTTTTAATTATATTTAAACTAAGCTTCATTACTTACATAACCAATACATACTATTTTCACCATTTCAGTTTTTACAATGATATTTAAATTGATATAGAATTCGAGAAAGAGAAAATGTTTTTGAAATTTATCATATAAAATAAATCATCGATATTTATTTGACTGTAAATGATACTGAAAAAAAAAAAATTAAAAGTTAAATTGTTTGTTAATGTAAATAAAAATACCCTTTTTGTTTAGATTAATTAAAAAAAAATGTAACGCATAAAATAAAACAAACATAAAAAAATTGTACATGTCATTATGATTACACAACTCACAACTCAAAAAACAACCAATCACACCTATATAAACCATTAGATTCACTCATCCACGCAAACAGCCCTCCCCCTCTACCCCCAACAACCACAAACTCCCCCCAAAATGGCATATTTGCAAGCCACAAGTCTCATAGGAAAATTTAGTATTTTCCTTCTCCTTTGCATAGCTCAAACTTCCTTCTCTTCTCCCATTCAAACTTTGTGCGGTAGACGCCTTTTGACAACGACCACCCCAAGCGACATAGTTAAACAATACCTTCCTCCCCACAACAAAGCAAGGGCAAAACTTGGACTTCCACCTCTCAAATGGAGCAATAAGCTCACAAACTACGCAAGCTGGTGGGGACATCAACGACAGGTGAATCGAGATAGATTTAAAATTTAAATTTGATAAGTTCAATTTTTAATATAGTAACATTACCACCGCAAGGAACAAGTTATATTTCTACCATTTTAAATAAATACAAAATCAAACTAGAATTCTCAATCATGAATAAATGGACGCAAATATCCTCTTCTTTCTTTTTGCTATAATGTAAACGGAAGAGGTACAAAATATACTGTGAACTTTAATAAATAATATAAATATATCCTCCGTTATATTTTGGGTATAAATAGATCCTTGTTGTTAATGAAAAGATAAAAATATACCCTCGAACTTTAATAAATGATATAAATATACCCTCCATCTAACTTTGAGAACAAATATACCCTTGTCGTTAATGAAAAAGTACAAATATACCCTTCTCATTAACGGTGAGACACGTGTCAGCATCATATTAGTTGATCTTTTTATTTATTTTATTTGTGAATAATTTAATTCATCCTAAATTATAATCCATACCCAGTTCAAATACCTCGACCTGAATTGTGATACAATGAGGACCTTGGTTTGGTCGAGGAATGTCCAAACTTTGCAAGTTTTTCTAATGTTTTAATTCATAAATGTTGTCTTCTTGTTCACTCTTTGAAGTTGGTGAACAATGGTGTAACAATGAATTTAAAGCAGGTAACAACAACCATGAATCAAAAATAATTTCTGATTCATCGACGCTCATGAATCAGAAAAACAAACAGCAGTCGTTCATGAGGAACATTAAACATCGTCAGAATATTAATCTAACATCAGAACATCAGATAAATCTCTACTCGATTCTAGATGGTAGATGGATCGAAACATGAGTTGAACCGACATATTTATCAGGATTTTTTGGGTTAATGAGAGAGTGTGAGTGTGAGAGAGTGGAAGAAAGAAACACGTGTGATATGTCTCTTGAAACTTCTTTATTACACGGGTCGGATCGTGTTATTTGGATCGAGTATGAGTTATAATTTAAGATAGATTAAATTATGCACAAACTAAATAAATTAAAAAGGGCCAACTAATACGATGGTGACACGTGTCCCGTCGTTAATGAAAAGGGTATGTTTGTACCTTTTTTAACGGCAAAGATATATTTGTATTCAAAATACGACGGAGGATATATTTGTATCATTTATTAAAGTTCGAGGGCATATTTGTACATTTTCATTAATAACAAGGATATATTTGTACCCAAAATATGACAGAGGGTATATTTGTACCATTTATTAAAATTTGGGGATATATTTCTACTTTTTCCGTAACGTAAACAAAAAAGTCTATGAGTTGTCATAAAAAAAACGAGTGAATGCACTAGAGTTCTATCAGTTTTTTCAAATTACTGGGATTGTCTTAGAGTGAGAATCCCGTTAATAGCTTTGGTTACCTTTTACGTGTCGATTGCTTTCTCTCCCATTAAATCTATTGCACTTTAAATTAGGCTTCATAGCTTAATATCTGCTAAAATTCTAACAAAATTTCACGTAAATTTGTGTTTGGTGTGAAAATACTGAATTCAGTTGAACTCATTACTTTACAGGTGAGTTGTGAGTTGGTACATTCCCGTAGTGACTACGAGGAGAACCTCTTCTGGGGGAGTGGCAAGGATTGGAAGCCGTGCGATGCTGTCATGGCGTGGGCTAAGGAAAGACCTTATTATGAGTAATTCTTGCAAGAAAAATGAGCAATGCTTGCATTATACACAAATTATTTGGAAGAAAAGCACAATAGTTGACTGTGCAAAAGTTTTATGCCAAACTGGGAATACTTTGATTAGTTTCAACTATGATCCTCATGGTAATGTTGTAGGAGAGAAGCCCTTTTAAGAGCCCACGTATAGTAGCCGTTTGACCATGAAAATTACTTTGTGTTTGATCATGTCTTTTTTAAATTTTTTTTTAGACTTTTGAAAAATCTTTTTTTAAATATGATTTTATGTCCTCAACTTTTAAAAATTATCAAAATCACTCAACTACTAATTTACCTACTAACATACAACCAAATGTTGAGAAAATAATTTATATATCTTCAATTGATAAAATAATTAACAACAAACTAATTATTATGATTGTTATTCTTTTAAAATTTGAATAAAAATAACACAAGCACGAGTAAATAAGTTTATCTAACCATAATGATTGAATAGAGTAAATATATTTTGATAAATATGATTGATGGATATAAATATATTTTATATTTTCTTAAATTTGTTGATGAAAATTCTTAATTACTTTCACTTGAATTAATTATTTTATTGAATTTGGTCTTTTTAAAAAAAATTACGGATGAATTATTTCTGAATAGATTAGTGCTATTTTTTTGTTTTTTCTTTATTGATGATATTGATTTTCCTTGAATATTATTGTATCGTAAATATAAATCGTTACGTTATGTTTGATATGCAACTTTATTGATTACTTTTTAATAATTTATTAAAATCATAATAGCCATTATATGACATATACAGAAAATTAGAATGGCGAGAAAAAAATATCAAATTTCTCACTTTTAAATAACATAATGTACTAGGCCTTATATTTCTATAATATAATTCATTCAAACAAAGTTGATATATTTCCGCCATAGATTGCAATTTATTATTTTTTACTTCACGTAGGTAAATTTTAGTTAAAAGAAGAAAAAGAGATTAGAATGTCTGTAACAATTAAAAATGATGTTGTACCATAGAAAACAAATAATAAATTTTTTTTTTTTTGGTGGTTGGTTGTAGTTATAAGAGGTGTTTGTATAAAAATTTAAAGATTGAGGTTATATGTAATAATAATGAAAGTTGAAAATGAGAGTGAAAATTTATGAAAACAACAAAAAGTTGTTTTCACTTTTTGGAATCCAACTCCAAAATAATTTTCTGAATTTTCATGTCCAAACACCACAATTTTCGAAAAAGTAAAAAAAATGAAAAAAAATTTCCAAAAAAGAGAAAAATTTTTATGGCCAAACGGGCCCATAATATCGTTCAATGTGTGTTTACAAAGACCTCTGGGAACTAGTTTTTTAATAGTGACAGATTCAGAATTTAAATATTAAAAATCTTGTGTTAAGAGAGTGAGAGTTTTGAAATGTAAATGTAATTCTATTTGTATTTAATTTTATCGTAAAAGTTATGAGTATATCCCTGAACTTTGATAAATGATAAAGATATATCCTTCGTCATACTTTTGATACAAATATATCCTTGCCGTTAATGAAAAGATACATATATACCCCCAAACTTTGCTAAATGGGACAAGTATATCCTCCATCATATTTGGAAACAACCTCTGGCAGAAATGCAAGGTAAGACTGCGTACGATACACCCTTATGGAGGGGCCCTTCCCCGGACACCGTCTATAGCAATAGCTTTAGTGCACCGGACTGCCCTTTTTAAATATACCATTGCATTAATGAAAAGATACATATATACCCTCCTCACTAACGACAGAACACGTGTCACAATCCTATTAATTTGACCTTTTTTGATTTAATTTATCCCAACTCCTCCTCAAAATAATTTTAATTTAACCCATAACCCGATTCAAATATTAACCCATACTCGACCTGATCTAATAGAAAGAGAAAGAGAGAATGAATATGCGTGAACAAAGATGTGCCTTGAAGGTTCTATTAGTTTGAGTTATTATTTAGATCGGTTTGTGTGTTAAATTAGAATTATTTTTAGGTAGGATGGGAATAAATTAAATTAAAAAAAAGGCAAATAAATAAGATTGTGACACGTGTCCTGCCGTTAGTGAAAATGATATATATGTACCTTTTCATTAATGACAAGAGTATATTTGTACCTAAAGTATGACGGATGGTATATCTATATCATTTATCGAAATTTAGGAATATAGATGTACCTTTTTCATTAACGATAAAAATATATTTATATTTAAAGTATGACGGAGGATATATCTGTACCATTATTAAAGTTTAAGGATATATATGTATCTTTTCATTAACAAAAAAAATATATTTATGCCTAAAATATCACATAAGATATATTGTACCATTTATTAAAATTTAAGGTATATTTATACATTCCCTCTAATTTTATTAATACAAAATTGTGCCATTAACTAAGTCATTGGGCCTTTCATTTTTGTTTGTGGAACGAATAATTTTACCTGTAAAGTACTAATTTTTTTTTCTTTATTGTTTTTTTTCCCAATAAAATGCATTAGGTTGTTGTCTATTGAGACCTTTTTCTCATTTGGAAGCTGGCAACAACTCAACAAAAGTATTGGTTATTTAAGTTGTGCATACTTTTCAGTTTTGATTATTTTTAAAGAATCAGATGTATTTACTCATATTTGTGAAAAGTCCGAAGCAACTATAATTTTGACTACTTTTGAAGAATTAAATATATCTTCTTCTTCTTCCTCTTCTTCTTCTTCCTCTTCCTCTTCTTCTTCCTCTACCTCTTCCTCTTCTTCCTCTTTTTCCCCTTCTTCCTCTTCCTCTTCCTCTTTCTCTTCTTCTTCTCCTTCTCCTTATTCTTCTTCTTCTTCTTCTTCCTCTTTCTACTCTTCTTCCTCTTCCTCCCCTTTCTCCTCTTCCTCCACTTCCCCCCCTTCTCCTCTTCTCCCTATTCCTCCTCCTCTTCCCCTTCTTCTTCATCTTCCTCCTCTTCCTCCTCTTCCTCCTCTTCTTCTTCTTCTTCTTTTTCTTCTTCTTCTTCTTCTTCCTCTTCATCTTATTCTTCTTCTTCTGCCTCTTTTTCTTCTTCTTCTTCTTTTTCTTCTTCTTCCTCTTCTTCCTCTTCATCCTCTTCTTCTTCTTCTTCCTCCTCCTCCTCCTCCTCCTCCTTCTTCTTCTGTTGCTGCTGTTGCTACTTTTGCTGCTTCATTTACTTCTTCTCCTTCTTCTTCTTCTTCTTCTTCTTCTTCTTCTTCTTCTTCTTCTCTTTCTCCTACTCCTCCTGCTCCTGCTCATCCTCCTCCTCCTCCTCCTTCTCCCCCTCCTTCCTCTTCTTCTTCTTCTTCTTCTTTTCTTCTTTTTCTTCTCCTTCTTCTCCTTTTTCTCCATCTCCTTCTCTTCCTTCTTCTCTTTCTCCTTCTCCTTTTCCTTGTCTTTGTCCTTGTCCTTCTCCTTCTTCTTCTCCTTCTTTTCCTTCTCCTCCCTCCCCTCCTTCTCCTTCTCCTCCTTCTTCTCCTTTCTTCTTCTCCTTCTTATTCTCCTTCTCCTTCTCTTTCTTCTTCTCCTCCTTCTCATCCTCCTTCTTCTTCTCCTTCTTCTTCTGCTGCTTCTGCTTCTGCTTCTTCTACTGCTTCTTTTGTTGTTTCTTCTTCTGCTTCTTCTGCTTCTGCTCCTCCTCCTCCTCCTCATCATCATCATTATTATAATATTTCCTAAATATACAAGAAAAGATTGTATTATGTATTTAGCCTATCGAGTTTGTTAATAAATGTTAAAAAGGAACTCTTTTATATGTATTATTATGCTTTGAGTGTTGCAATATTCACGATGTGCTTTGTAAAATGAGGTTGTCATTACCGTGATACCGTCTAGAAATTCTTCAATTGTGACTATATATATTTTGCTGACCACGAGCCCAATTGCTTATTATGGTAATATATTTAGCTAACTTTTGATTTAATCTATTAAGTCTCATGGTAATATATTTAGCCAACTTTTGATTTAATCTATTTAGTCTCATATAAAATGAAGAAGGAAAATTAAGCAAAATATCCATTGAATTTTTTTTTACACAAATACTAACTCACTTTTTTCCTTTTTACTTAAAATGGCCAATCGGGTCAAAGCTATTACTAAAAATGGCCAGTCGGCCAATTGGTATAAAAACTTCATTAACCTGAATGTTTGGCCATCGGCCATTCGGATATTTGGCCATTTTATTTTTAATTAAAAAAGAAGTTTTTTTGATGTGCTATTTAAAAAAAAATAAAATCGTTGCTTATAATTTTTTGTTGCTCTTTTCTTGAAATCTTTTTTTTTTCGTAACTGTGTCACTTTTTGTTTTTCTTTTTTGTAAAAATGAATACTTTTATGTTGTTTTTATTAATTTTTGTTTATACTTTTATTTATTAAGATGGGAACATATGATAGTCAAATAAATATCGATATCGATACATTACATAATTATTTATATAATATACATTGCATATACACTACATAACTATTTATGCATGATATATATGTATATATATATATAATTATATATATATATATATATATATATATATATATATATATATATATATACCACTTATATAATATTGACACATGAAAAAAATTGTACGAAAAAGTTTGAAAAAAAAATATTTTTAAATAAAGGAAAACACAACAATAAAACAACAAAAAAAGTTCTTTTTTTTTCCTTTTAAAACTACTGATTCTAAAAGAAAAGGAAAAGGAAAAGGAAAAGGAAAAAAAGAGCCAATTTACTATTTTTTAAAAAATAAAAAATTGACTATTTTTATCGTAAACTATTTTTTTTTTTATATATATATAATTGAAATCTTCCCAATGAAGAAATCATAATTTGGAGTAATGCTCTTATATAAGAAGTATTAGCTGAGATGCCTCGTTTGATACTTAAGTTGCGAAAAATGAATTAAATTATTATGTCATTATTTGGAAATTGTGGATCAGTCACCTATGGAAAAAAACTTTATCTAATATTTGGCTATAGATTTTAGCAATAGTTCTTGAAACCTTTAATTAAATGTCTGTTTGTTCATGCAGTTTGATTAGATTTTAATGTTTTGACTTTAAATTTTTTCATGTTTCTATAATTGGCTTAAGTCAATTTTTGGATTTTGAGATTTTCTCTCATAAAAGTTCAAATATTTTTTTAAGTAAAATGCATATTCAAACACAACTTCAAATATAAAAAATCATCGTTTGCAATAAATTTTCATAATGCTGAAAATTAACTACATCAAAGATAAATAAAATAAAAAATAATTTTATTAAATGAATTTTGCGACATGATTCCATTGTTCTCTTGATTCTCCTCTCCCCAGCTTTTCCATGACTCGAGGGCCTTCTGCAACGTTTTTTCAAACTTTGGGATGATTTGAATCTTTTTGATCTCCATGGATGTCGGACAATACTTCGTTGCTTTGAGTTGATCATCGGGCATAGCTCCATTGGTTAATTCTTTGTTGAACTTCGTAGTCAATGCAGAAGCTTTCTCCAATACATGCAGAATACCTCTGGAAAATTATGTAATCCTCCTATGTATAGTTGTAGGAGATAGGCAATCCAAATAAAAATAAACTATTTTGCCTTATTTTTTTCGGTCCATTAAGTCACCAGAGCTTATCACAAATGCTATGTGATAAGGTTGATTATGATTGACTAAGAATATGTCATTTTGGACATTGACAATTCTTTACTGGCTCTTTAATTTGATTTGAATTGCTACATTATTTGAACATATGACATCGTCTTGTTGGTCTTAAATTTTACACGTGACACGAGTTTTGACTTCAAGATGAGATAGACCTTGAATTGAATTTAACAGACTTATTATTTTTAAATTCCAAATTAATTTTAACCCAAATGAACATGGCTTTAATCTCAAATTTATATAAATTTGATCCAATAAATTTCATGTATCTACAGATGTCTCCTACTTCAAGTCTTGTCAAAGTGTAGATTTATTGAAATGAGACGAGGTTTGAAATATCCGAAGGGTTGACACATTTTTTCATATGGATTTTCACACGTGAAATATGGCTTGTGTGTCACACCCCATTTTCGCTCAAGGGTCGAAGGGTTTTTCCAATTAAAGTGGCGGTTTTGAATAAACATTATTTTTATCATTTTTAGAGTCGACACTTCAAATTGAGTTATGGTGTTCCAAGTCATCTTATTGAATCCCTAATCAAAAGGAAATGGCTCTTTGTCGGTCTGTGAAAATAAAAGACCGGATAAGAAATTCTGTTGACCGAGGGGGAGGTATGAGGCACCCCTCGAGTCCCGTGGTTCAAGCACGATCGCTTTTATCAACTTATACTTAACTTTAACTATTTTGAATAAATTATGTTTGCAGGCCTTAATTCGCTCATTTTTAATGTCTAGTATCTGTCTATAACTCTTGTTTTAAGCTAGTAGAAGTTAACTTTAGGACGATCTTTGTCAAGGTGCAATATCACATCCTCGATTTATTTTTAAACGTATCGAAAAGATGCGTATGCTGCATTCTTAATCGAGACAAACATATTAAATGTGCCTAAAGCTTGCCTAGCGTTAAAAAGCATTCGTCCGGTTTTTGTAAACTCGAGACTATTTTCTTATTCATTTTTATTCTTTTTCGCCTTTTCTTTCAAATTTACAATGAGTTTTGAATTAATCCGCAACTTGCCTCCCCTCCTTACAATTGTTTTTTCCTTTTTTTTTTGGGAAACTTACTTGATGAACTTTTATTGATTTTTTTTGAAAAAAATAAATAAATTAATACAAATCATGACAAGTAGATTTTGACCATCCACATTTTAGATTAGCCTATTTTATTTATTTTTCTAAAAAAAAAAATGTTGGACTTCATATCTTAATTCCATTTTTATTAATATTTAAACAACATTTTATACCTCAAATAATTAAGGCTAACTAGAATTGATTTCTAATTATAGTAAAACTCTATCCTATTTTTACTGCATAATTGGAATAAAATATGATCTCTTAAACTAAATAAAATAAAAAAAATTATATCCAGTACTAGTATCTTTTCAACTTTTATCTCTTATTTACTTTTGGTAAAAAAAAAAAATAATTACAATAATTCACTTTTTTTTTTGTTTTCCAAGGTATCCCCACAACCGACAGCCGTGAGACTAATCCTCCGTTCCTACTGTCAGCGCACTAAGCGGTAGGGAACTGGCCATAGAGTTTTTTCCATTCACCAGAGGTGGGAATCGAACCCCCAACCTTTTGCTTAAGGGGTGAGGTGCTGAACCACCACACTAACCCTTGTGGTTATAATAATTCACACCTAAAAACTCTCAAGATACAAACAACAACACTAACTACTTTAACTTGTATGTTAAATGGAATCCTCCTGTGCCGGGTTGTCTAATGCTTAACACTGATGCTACCATCTTCTCCAACCTCCAAATAGAAGGGTTGGGTGGAGTTTTCCACAATAGCTCGGGGGACTGGATATTGGGTTTCTTTTCTCGAATAGCTATAAAAGATATAATGCAACTTGAAATTCAAGCTCTGTTTCTGGGTCTGCAACTGGCTGTGAAGTATGGTCTCAAACCTCTAGAAATAAACATGGATGCAGAGCATTTGTCCACCAT
Organism: Capsicum annuum; assembly: GCF_002878395.1. Classification (NCBI taxonomy): domain Eukaryota; kingdom Viridiplantae; phylum Streptophyta; class Magnoliopsida; order Solanales; family Solanaceae; genus Capsicum; species Capsicum annuum. The sequence continues at coordinate 33,392,346 of NC_061111.1, read as the reverse complement.
TTTAAATAGTCCAGACATAGATACTAACTTCTCCTCTTTGTTGGCTGATTGCAGGTACCTCCTCCGGCTACTGGATAGACCAATTTGACCCATGTCTACAGTGAGCAGAACCGACTAGCCGATAGCCTAGCAAAAAGAGCCATCTCTACTGTACAAACGTCCGTTCTAGCTACTGTGGATCCAGTTATGGAAACTACTATGTTTTGGACTCCTCTACAGGATCTTCTGATCATTTTGGGTGCTGATAAAAGAGGAGATTTTGTTACTAGGCGTGTGAAGACTTTGCGTTATTTACCACCTAGTACATCTGTAAATATTCCTACGAGTATGGTGTTTAGTGTTAACGGATGGTCTGTAAATAATGCACAATATGCAGATACTATGGTGGCAGTACTGCCAAATGACTCTTTGTAGACTTTTTGATATGATGCTAATATAATATAATATCCTACTTACCAAAAAAAAATCTGAACTCCATTTTTATTCTAACATATTTTTTATGGTTTAGAACACAACTAGACTCTATTTTGCATGTGTCACGAACTAACAGACCGTGCGGGCACCTATGCTATTCTAAGTAGTTAGGAGAACTCTTATTACCTAACTAAAAACATGCGGAAGACTTCTATTTTCAAAGAAATATAAAGTAAATTAAATACTAACAAATAAACTTTTTCAAATACTTCTTACAAATTTCCTTCACTATCCTAAGACTTGGTCATATAAGAGCTACCTATTACAACATAGAATGACAATGAAATAAATAATACAAGGACTCTAACATCTGCCAGGAAAAAAGGGCAGAAGTTAGTGCTGAATATCGTCATCCATCTAGTAACTGCAAACTAACATGCATTCAATCTACACCCCAATAAGGAGTGTAAAAGAATAAGGTCAGTACAACCATACGTACTGGTAGGCATCATCGGCCGACCGAGTTAGTTCATATAATCATAAAATAGAATTAAGAAAAATAAATCATGACATCTTGAATGGAATATAATTCAACCAAGGCTGTAATAACATTATTACTTTACCTATATAAGTTATATCATCCAATTACTCTTCCAACTCCATCAGTATTATATTCACTACTAACATACTCTAGCCTCATTAATTCACGCAATCAACCACAATCCAACGCTAATACATCACTATTCCTCTTTATTCACCTTATCTTTTTCATTACTCATATTCACAAGAACAAATCCGTAATCATAGACAACTCACACTAACCTCTCGAGCTAACAACCATATGCTCTCTTATAATATTAAAGAATGATAGCTAGTCATTCTGGTAAACTACGATTAAAACACGTATAAATGAAGCAAGCCAACCAACATATAAATAAGTACAAAGTTTCACTTCTACAAATACATATCACACAATCAAATACCCAATGAATCAACAATACAACAATAACAGATCAAACAGTGCTCACAAACAAGACATATAACCATCAAGAGTATCAACTATACTGTAAACATTCACAGACTCAACACAAATATGTACACATATGTTATGGGACTTATTTTTGCCAAAATAGTAATGACCTGCAGGGAAAAATCTATGTTCATGTACGATACCGACGTGGTACCCGATCCACCATATACATATCCGTACCAGCGTGGTACCTGATCCATCATATACATATGTATCGGCGTGGTACCCGATCCAACATACACATATCCGTACTGGTGTGGTACCCAATTCATCATATACATATTCATACCGGCGTGGTACCCGATCCATCATATATATCCATACCGACGTGGTACCCGATCCAACATATATATATTCGTACCGAAGTGGTCTCCGATCCAACATACACATATCCATACCAGTGTGGTACCCGATCGAACATATACATATTCGTACCGGCGTGGTACCCGATCCATCATATACATATCTGTACCAGCGCGGTACCCGATCAACATATACTTATTCGTACCGGCGCGGTACTCGATCCACCATAAATAAATAATATCAATATCAAATTTACACTTTCTCACAACATACAACACAATGTACCAAGTTTACAAGTACACTTAAAGTCATGAGACAATTCTATCAAGTAAATTTCAATAATCATTTATACACTCATCAACAATCCAAACATCAACAAGACACTCATGGAATTAATACAAGGAGTTATCATTATCAAACAAGCCTCTCATAGGCACATTTCAATAAATCATCATTGTCACCAATTTAGCCTCTCATGAGCATCCAATAGATAAGTGCTTTTATCAATACCAACACAAGAATATCATAAAATAAATCACAATTTAACACTTAAGTATGCAAGTCACTATTGGGGTATTACTTACTCATTAATTATTAAAATGACACTACCTCTTTCCGTATAATACAATCATCACACTAATTCAAGTCACCTATCCTTTAGATATTACTATGCTCATCGGTACTTAATCCTAGCATGGTTCTCCTCACCATATTATTGTCTAACACATACAATTTAATATCATTATAACTCAACTAGGTTCATCACCAGAACAACTAAGAACTATCATGTCCACATCCTTCATTTACAACAATCTCATTGCAGTACATAGCACATAATATCACAAATATCACATAATTAATCAGTAATATAGTTTTTGGGATTAACATTAAGTTCTCGTGTCTTTATCCACCTCAACTCCATGCCCGCAGGCCTAGACATGCTTAGGCCTAGACATGCTTTCTCCCATCAATTCTAAATTATGAAAATATAAAATAATACAATCTTCTACTCATTAAGCCTAACCTACCTGGACGCCAAGCTTTTGGAAGAACAAGCTGCAACAAAGATGCTCTTTCCTTTCCTTCATGCCTTGGAATAATCAACATCTAAAAATCAAGTAATTATATGAGCAATTAAATAATTACTCTTCAAACAAATATCTTGGTGATACAAACCTACTAATTCTACCCTTAATTAAAGATGTATATCATTCCCCAAGCTCAATTAATCATTAATCAGCTCTTTCAAGCTTAACCCATCTCCATTAATAGAGGTTTTATGCTAAAGATCTCATCTTTATGGAATTCAAGATTCTTAACTATCAAAATTCATAATCTAGTTTATGAAATTCAAGTTAGGAATCTTTAATTTATAGGTTAGAATCAGCTCTAGCCATATTAAAAACACCTATGAGTATTCCCAAATGAATTCCACCATTAAAGGTTTTTTTAAGGATTCTAAGATGTTAAAGAATTAAAAGACGAAGAAAATAATGGAAAAACTTACCTCAATGAAGGAATTTTGCCTTAAGCTTTGGGAAATCATCTCTCTAGGGTTGGGGAATATAATTTGGGTTTTTTAGACCTAAAATACAGCTGAAGCTGATTTAAATATCATCAGAATTTTTGCAACAGCAAAATCTCATTTCAATCCAGATAGTGCTCACTAAAACAGTCATAACTTTTTACTCTTTATTTGCATTGAGGAACGTTTTTTTGTGTTGGAAAGAGGACTCAGAGATCTTTGATTTGGTAGGTAGTTGTACCACTAACTCATTATATTATAAGAGATATGATTGTTTGAAGTTGTCCCTAATAGAAACCCATATCGAAACTGTATCAGAAAGAAAGTTTTATACTTAACTTTGTGTTAAGGATATTGTACGACCTTAATTCATGCCTAAAGCACTTTCAAACTAAAGTATTGATATTATCACTCATGAATAATTAAATTCATCGGGCTTGAGTCTATCTAGACACATCTGAAAGCTAAAATCTTCGCTGAAAAATTCAAGGTGACATAACAAATAAAATATTTGCTATTTTGGACCCAAGTTAATATTAAGGAATCAATTTTCATGAATTTATTGTGAATAATTTAGTAACGACAAAATGGATCGTTACAATTAGATACCAATTTATCATCTGTTCGTCCCCAAACAGACATTCAGTGGAGAAAAGTACGAGGTTGGAATTAGAGAGACATTACTAATATAATTGCTTATACTGCACCCTATTCACTCACTTGATATCCTTATTGACCAACCCACATTCTATACTCAATCATTCTATCAAATCTTTTCAAAATAAGAAGATCCGGAGCCAAATATTTACACACGAATCACTTATTCTCCTTTCAACGGCCTAAATCTTAAACTTGAGTTTTTCGAAAGCAAGATAAAGATATCCGCATGAACTCAATCAAGACTATTAAATTCATTCTATAAAGCTAGCTTAAACATTTAATAAACACTATTATTTTCACCTCAAGATTACCCATAATTCAAGCTTAGTATTTACTACTATACATAGATGATAACATAACCTTTCACTCATTACACAAGCTTAAAACTATTAGCCATAAAGATTCCACAAAATTATAGCCTACAACACATTCTCCTCCACAATATCGTTAATATTCATCTAATCATAATACCTTAATCACTCAACAAGCAATATTCACCAAGTATCACCCAAGAAAGATCAATCATTCCATTAATAATTTGCTTATTCTCCCATGCAGGATCATTCTTAATTATTTTATGAATGTAACTAAGCTATTTGATTTTGCATTGCCACTATCATGAAAATTACTATCCTCTAAAAGTGCCATATATCAGCCAACTCTATGGAATATGTAAATGTATAATTCAGCCACAAGGTCAAGTCAATAATAATTGATCTTCTCAAGATTTTTCCTAATGCATAAATCCACAGCTACAACTTATGTCCTGACAATCACTAACTCAATATTTTTTAACGAAAAACACTTCATGGTCAAGACAAACCACTCTTATATCACTAACACCAATTTAAGATATACAGAGTCATTCTTATTTCTACCTAACAATATTTTTATTATGGGCTTCACTTAACTCTTAATCACCTCAAGAGTGGTCACCATACCACTAGCACATAAGCAAGGCCAAACAAAATAAATTGATTACAGGTCATTAACAGTCTCATCACCAATATCACATTTTGGACAAGTTATCGATCTAATTCTGTAGGTATCGAAAACCTTTACAAATTTTTGTCACTTTTATTTAAAACTCATTGTTTTGCCAAGCATTAAGAATTCGTTCACATAAGTAACTCAAAGATATGTCACTTAGCTAGTCCTCACAAGGAACCCATTATAATTTCAGTAATAGAACTGCACAAAAATTCTAAATACAGTCTTAATGACTGAACCACACAAGAATTCTCAAATAATATCAAATAATTGAACTACACAAGGATCCATCCACAACATTATTAACAAGAACCTCTCATTGTGGAAAATACATATCACCTCAGTCTTTTATTCATGTCACTTTTTCACCATCTTTTCTTGACATCATGTTCTCATATCATTCACTCAATTTTCATACCATCAATTTCATCAGTGTAATAGTACCACAAATAAGTAAGCACCATAGAATTTCTAGTTTCACACTAACAAGAAATAAAGTAATCCCATCACAATTATCAACAAACACAACTTAGTCAATTTTCATCACTTAAATTCAAACAAAAACAACTCACAACAATGAAAAAAATCTAGAAACACAAGTTTATCCAAATATCAAACACAAACAGTCAATAAGTTCACAACTTTCACAAGTCTTTACCTATTAACAATAACTTTTAGACCTTATTAACAGATACCAATTGAAATCTCCTAGATTTTATTCAAAATTACTAAGATACCAATTGGAATCAACTATATTCCAATTGAGCTCTATTAAACCAATTAGAATTGTCTAGATACCAATTGGATTCAATCCAATAGTCCAAGATTAGGACAACACAATGGAGAAAAAGAAATAAAAATGACTTCTACATGCCTTATAGCCTTCTAAAGATTGGGTGTGGGGCCCTACACACCAATCTACGGAACTCTACTTGACATTGCTCTTGTACTTGTGGGATCGGTAAACCTAACTCTTTGATACCAATTGTCACGACCCACGCTAGCAGACCGTACGGGTACCTATGCTATTCTAAATAGCTAGGAGAACCCTTATTACCCAACTAAAAATATGCGGAAGACTTCTGTTTTTAAGGAAATATAAAGTAAATTAAATACTAACAAATAAACTTTTTCAAAAACTTCTTACAAATGTCTTTCACTATCCCAAGATGTGGTCAGACATGTACAAGAGCTACTTATTACAACATAGACTAACAATGACATAAATAATACAAGGACTCTAACGTCTGCCAGGAAGAAAGTGCAAAAGTTAGTGATGAATATCGTCATCCATCTAGTAACTGCAAACTAACATGCATTCAATCTGCACCCCAATAAGGAGTGTAAAAGAATAAGGTCAGTACAATCATACGTACTGGTAGGCATCATCGGCCGACCGAGTTAGTTCATATAATCATAAAATAGAATTAAGAAAAATAAATCATGACATCTTGAATGGAATATAATTCAACCAAGGTTGTAATAACATTATTACTTTACCTATATAAGTTATATCATCCAATTAATCTTCCAACTCCATCAGTATTATATTCACTACTAACATACTCTAGCCTCATTAATTCACACAATCAACCACAATCCAATGCTAATACATCACTATTCCTCTTTATTCACCTTATCTTTTTCATTACTCATATTCACAGGAACAAACCCATAATCATAGACAACCCATACTAAACTCTCGGACTAACAACCAAATGCTCTATTATAGTATTAAAGAATGATAACTAGTCATTTTGGTAAGCTACGATTAAAACAGGTATAAATAAAGCAAGTCAACCAACATATAAATAAGTACAAAGTTTCACTTCTTCAAATACATATCACACAATCAAATACCCAATGAATCAATAATACAACAATAACAGGTCAAGCAGTGCTCACAAACAAGCCACATAACCATCAAGAATATCAACCATACTGTAAATATCCACAGACTAACACAAATATGCACACACATGTTATGAGACTTATTTTTGCCCAAATAATCATGACCTGCAAGGAACAATCTATGTTCATGTACCGTACCGACGTGGTACCCGATCCACCATATATATATCCGTACCAGCGTGGTACCTGATCCATCATATACATATCTGTACTAACGGGGTACCCGATCCAACATACATATATCCGTACCAGCGTAGTACCCGATCCAACTTATACATATTCGTACTGGCATGGTATCTGATCCATCATATATATATCCGTACCAGCGTGGTACTCGATCCAACATATACATATCCATACTGGAGTGGTCCCCGATCCAACATATATATATCCATACCGGCGTGGTACCCAATCCAACATATATATATCCATACTGGAGTGGTACCCGATCCATCATATACATATCTGTACCAGTGTGGTACCCGATCCAACATATACATATCTGTACCAGCGCGGTACCCGATCAACATATACATATTCGTACCGGCGCGGTACCCGATCCACCATAAACAAGTAATGTCAATATCAAATTTACACTTCCTCACAACATACAACACAATGTACCAAATTTACAAGTACACTTAAAGTCATGAGACAATTCCATCAAGTAAATTTCAATAATTATTTATACACACATCAATAATCCAAACATCAACAAGCCATTCATGGTATTAATACAATGAGTTATCATTATAAAACAAGCCTCTCATAGGCACATTTTCAACAAATCATCATTATCACTAATTTAGCCTCTCATGAACATCCAATAGATAAAGTGCTTTTGTCAATACCAATACAACAATATCATAAAATAAATCACAATTTAACACTTAAGCATGCAAGTCACTATTGGAGTATTACTTACTCATTAATTATTAAAATGTCACTACCTCTTTCCATATAATACAATCATCACGCTAATTCAAGTCATCTATCCTTTAGATATTACTATGCTCACCAGTACTTAATCCTAGTATGGTTCTCCTTACCATATTATTGTCCAACACATATAACTTAATATCATTATAACTCAACTAGGTTCATCACCAGAACAACTAAAAACTATCATGTCCACATCCTTCATTTACAATAATCTCATTGCAGCATATAGCACATAATTTCACAAATATCACATAATTAATCAACAATATAGTTTTCTAGATTAAAGTTAAGTTCTTGTGTCTTTATCCACCTCAACTCCATGCCCGCAGGTCTAGACATGCTTTCTCCTATCAATTCTAAATTATGAAAATATAAAATAACACAATCTTCCACTCATTAAGCCTAGCCTACTTGGATATCAAGATTTTGGAAGAAACAAGATGCAACAAAGATGCTCTTTCCTTTCCTTTATGCCTTGTAATAATCAATCATCTAAAAATTAAGCAATTATAAGAGTAATTAAATAATTACTCTTCAAACAAATATCTTGGAGATTCAAAACCACTAATTCTACCCTTAATTCAAGGTCTATATCATTCCCCAAGTTCAATTAATCATTAATTAGTTCTTTCAAGCTTTATCCATCTCCATTAATGGAGTTTTTATGCTAAAGGTCCCATCTTTACGGAATTCAAGGTTCCTAACTATCAAAATTCATAATCTAGTTTATGAAATTCATGTTAGGAATAGTTAATTTATAGTTTAGAATCTACTCTAAGCCATATTAAAAACACCTATGAGTATTCCCAAAAGAATTCCACCATTAAAGTTCTTTTTAAGGATTCTCAGATGTTAAAGAATTAAAACACGAAGAAAATAATGGAAAAACTTACCTCAACGAAGAAATTTCACCTTAAGCTTTGGGAAATCACTTCTGTAGAGTTGAGGAATGAAATTTGGTTTTAGACCTAAAATACGGCTGAAGCTGATTTAAATATCATTAGAATTTCCGCTACAACAAAATCCCATTTCAGTTCAAACAGTGCTCACTAAAACAGTCGTAACTTTTTACTCTGTATTTGGATTGAGGAACGGTTTGTTGCGTTGGAAAGAGGACTCAAAAATATTTGATTTGGCAATTATTTGGACTCCTAACTCATTATATTATCAGAGATATGATCATTTACAGTTGGCCCTAATAGAAACTCATATCGAAACTGTATCGGAAAGAATGTTTTATTCTTAACTTTGTGTTAGGGATATTGTACGACCTTAATTCATACCTAAATAATTTTCAAACTAAAATATTGATATTACCACTTATGAATAATTAAATTCATCGGGCTTAAGTCTATCTAGACACATCCGAAGGCTAAAATCTTCATCGAAAAATTCGAGGTGACATAACAAATAAAATATTTGCTATTTCTGACCTAAGTTAATATTGAGGAATAAATTTTCATGGATTTATTACGAATATCTTAATAACAAGGAAATGGGTCGTTGCAGCATGTTAACCAAATGCAACAAGTAGCATCAAGATTATTAACACTTATATTCCTTAACACATTTAACTTTTGAAAATATCTCATCTAATGTTCAAAATAAATTTAATTAACGTGGATCCAAAACAAGAAATAATTATAAATAATGATGTAGAGCAGAACTTCATATAAATAATAACTACACGTACTAAATAATATAAGAAAATATTGAGATAACTTCATTCATACTTTGATTCACCATGAAAATTATAACTAATAATAATAATTCATGATTTGTATAAGAACCTGTGTGATGAATTAAACAAATGTAAGAATAGAAATGTCGTCACTAGAGACTCGACCAAGACCCCAAACTCAAATCGTTGTCTTTTTTTTCTTCATTTTCTTCCTGCTATTCTTTTTTCTTTGCTCTTTACTTTCTTCTCAATTTCTATAATTGTTGTTGTTTCCTTTTTTTTTTTTTCTGTGTCCGCCCCTTTTTATTTTTTTTGTTCTCACCTCTTCCTCTATGTGTTTTCTTCTTTATCTAATTTTTTTTTTTTGGTTTGGGTCCTTTTTTTTTCTTCTGTCCGTGTGCACGTATATGTAGTATACAATAGTATTGTTGTGAGGAGTTGGTGGGGGAGTTGATTTGAGAGAGGTTGAGAGAAAATGTGGAAGTGGTTGGGGTAGTTTTCTTTAGGATAATGATCCCCTTTTTATATTAAATAAATAAATAAATTATATATAAAATAAATAATAATTATAAAAGAATATTAACTAATTAATTTTATACTTAAAAAAATATAATAAAAATATGATTAACCTAAAATAAAATATAATTAAGAGAAAAATAAAATTATTAACTTATTTATTAAAATTTAAATTAAAAGAAAAATATATTTTTTAAAAAAAAATTCTTATTATTTATAAAAATAAATAAAACATATAAAACATGTCCTAAAATAACTCTTTTTTATTTATTTTAAAATAAAACCTACTAAAAATGAAAATAAAAGCTGAATAAATATATTAGACAAAATATAAATTTTGATGCTAAAAATGAATAAAATTTAGGGGAGGGTCAAAATTACGTGTATGCATTTTTCCCCTCTTTGTTTGAATATATGAAGTGTTTTCATATAAAGAAGTAGACAGCGAAATAATATTTGACCCTCTGGTTATTTGAAAGGGTAGAAGAAATAAAAAAGAGATGTGATCGAATCTTGGTTTTGGGCTGCCTATATATCTCGAGTTATAAGAGAATCAGGTTGCATGTAGTTCAATGAGGTGAAATGGTGAGAAGATGAGTTAGAGGTCGAGTGAGATTCCATCGAGTCTCTGGTTCATGGCTTCTACTTTTACATCCAACTAAAAAACAAAAATTAAAAATGAAGATAAAAGTGAAAAATCCTATCTATGCAACTTTTCTGAAATCTTGACTTGAATTTTTATGACTTCTCAAGTGGTGATACAGCCGTTATTTCGAGTTGAACTTGAAAAATAAAATGTTCCTCCATGTCGACTCTTTGTATTGGAGAGGAACCTGAAAATTGACTTATTCGTCAAACTTTTTTCTAACTTGAACTTGAAAATCTTAATCCTATTCTTCAGGCGGACTCCTGAATTTGCAACTGATAATCTTCACTCTATTCTTCAGGCGAGCTTCTGACTTGCTATTTCATCACCCTATTCTTCAGGTGGGCTCTTGGCTTGTAATTTCTTCACCCTATTCTTCAGGCGGGCTCCTGACTTGTAATTTCTTTACCCTATTCTCCAGACGGGCTCCTGAGTTTCATAATTGAAAATAATTTTAATTCTCAAAACATCTTCCTAAACTCAAAGTAAAAAGTAAACGATAAAATTAAAGTCCCATTATCCAGGAGGGTCCTAAACATAAAGTAAAGTCCTATTATCCAGGAGGATTTTGAGCAGAAAGTAAAATACCATTATCCAAGAAGGTCCTGAACAAAAAGTAAAATTCTATTATTCAGGAGGGTCCTGAGCATAAAGTAAAGTTTCATTATCTAGGAGAGTCCTGAGCATAAAGTAAAGTCCCATTATCCAGGAGAGTCCTGAGCATAAAGTAAAGTCCATTATACAGGAGGTTCCTGAGCATAAAGTAAAATCTCATTATCCAGGAGGGTTCTGAGCAGAAAGTAAATTCCCATTATCCAGGAGGGTCCTGAGCAGAAAGTAAATTCCCATAATCCAGGAGGGTCCTGAGCAGAAAGTAAATTTTCATTATCCAGAAGGGTCCTACGCATAAAGTAAATTCTCATTAACTAGGAGGGTCCTAAGCAAAAAGTAGATTCCTATTATCCAGGATGGTCTTGAGCATAAAATAAATTTCTATTATCCAGGAGGCTCCTAAGAAGAAAATAAAATTTCATTACCCAGGAGGGTCCTGAGCAGAAATAAATTTCGATTTTCCAGGAAGATCCTGAGCATAAAATAAATTCCCATTATCCAGGAGGGTCCTAATCTAAAATAAACTCCCATTTTTCAGGAGAATCCTGAGCATAAAATGAATTTCCATTATCCAGGAGTATCTTGAGAATAAAGTAAATTTCCATTATCTAGGAGGGTCTTGGGCTGAAATAAATTCACATTTTTCCGGAGGGTCCTAAGCTGAAAGTAAATTTCCATTTTCCAGGAGGGTCCTGAGCAGAAATAAATTTCCATTTTCTAAGAGAGTTCTAAGAATAACATAAATTTCCATTATCCAGGAGGGTCTTGAGCATACAGTAAATTTTTATTATCTAGGAGGGTCTTGAGCTAAAATAAATTTCCATTTTTCAGGAGGGTCCTGAGCTGAACATAAATTTTCATTATCCAGGAGGGTCCTAAGCTGAAATAAATTTCCATTTTCCAGGAAGGTCCTAAGCTGAAAGTAAATTTTCACTATCCAGGAGGGTCCTGAGCATAAAATAAATTTTCATTATCCAGGAGGGTCCTGAGCATAAAGTAAATTCCCATTATCCAGGAGGGTCTTAAGCAGAAGTAAATTTCCATTATCGAGGAGGGTCCTGTGTATAAAATATATTCCCATAATCCAGGAGTGTCCTGAGCATAAAGTAAATTCTTATTAACTAGGAGGGTCCTGCGCAGAAAATAAATTTCTATTATTCAGGAGGGTCCTGAGCATAAAGTAAATTTCCATTTTTCAGGAGGGTCCTGAGATTAAAATAAATTCCCATTATCCATGAGGAACTGAACATAAAGTAAATTCCCATTATCCAGAAGGGTTCTAGAGTAAATTCCCATTATCCAGGAGAGTCCTGTGCAGAAAATAAATTGTCCATTATCCAGGAGGGTCCTGAGTATAAAATAAAATTCCATACAACACGGACAAACTTTTTTCCCTAGTTTGTACCAGGAAATTTTGTAAGTGTTACCAGATCATAACTTTTTGAAAAGTACAGAAAAGAGGGTGAATTAGTCTTTGATAAAGAAATGTATCTCGTGAGAGTAAAAATGATGACCAAAATTAGGAAGTGCATCTCCTAAGAGTAAATGTGGAGGAGTCTAACAAGAAATTGCGTCTTCTATGAGTAAAGGTTTACATTAGGAAATGTGTTGCCTAACAAATGAAACTTGAATTGCCCAAACAAGGAAGTACGTCTCCTAGCGGTTAAATGAAATGACTCAAATAGAAAGTACATCTTCTAGGAGTAAAGGTTCAAGTAAGAAAGTGTGTCACTTAACAAATAAAAACTAAAATACCCAAATAAGAAAGTGTGTCTCCTAGGGGTTAAATGAAATAACTCAACTAGAAAGTGCATCTTCTAGGCGTAAAAGTTCAAGTTAGGAAGTGCATCTCCTAAGAGTTAAATAGAAGGACTCAACTAGAAAGTGCATCTTTTAGGAGTGAAGGTTCAAGTTAGGAAGTGGGACACCTAACAAATAAAACTTGAATTATTCAGACCAGGAAGTGTGTCTCCTAGGAGTTAAATGAAATAACTCAACTAGAAAGTGTGTCTTCTAGGAGTAAAGATTCAAGTTAAGAAGTGTGTCACCTAACACATGAAAACTAAGTACCCAGACAAGGAAGTGTGTCACCTAACACATGCAAACTAAGTACCCAGACAAGGAAGTGTGTCTCCTAGAGGTTAAATGACAGAACTCGATTAGAAAGTGCATCTCTAGGAGTGAAGGTTCAATTTCGGAAGTGCGTCACCTAACAAATAAAATTTGAATTATTCAGACTGGGAAGTGAGTCTCCTTAGAATTAAATGAAATAACTTGACTAGAAAGTGCGTCTTTGAGGAGTAAAGATTCAAGTTAGGAAGTGTGTCACCTAACAAATAAAAACTGAAACACCGAGAAAAGAAAGTGCATCTCCTAGGGATTAAATGAAAGAACTCGACCAGAAAGTGTGTTTTCTAGGAGTGAAGGTTTATGTTAGAAAGTGCGTCACCTAACAAACAATATTTAAAATACCCAGACAAGAAAGTGCGTCTCCTAGGGGTTTAGAATGATGAGTTTTATGATGATTGTGATTACCAAACCTGCTTAACAATACCACCTCTTGCATTTGCAGAAGTGGTAAATTACATCTTTTGGTATTTATTCATCGAAGTTCTTGATTTGAAGGTAATATGTGTTTTTGTTTTCGTATAACAAAAACTTGTGAGTTTTAAAAACACGGTGGTTCATTTGTGGCTTTACCTTTTGAGGCGATTTGTTTTACACTTGTCATGCTCAACTCCATTTTAGATCATTGATAAGTATCTCATCAATGTGAGAATTAAGTGTGCGTAGTTCGTGCAATCGGAGCTATGAAGAAACACACTTTTTCTTTTAATTTGAATAATGAGAAAGAATTTTTTTTTTGAATTTATTAATAATGATAAAAAACACATTCTTTTTATTTTAGAAAATAAATTACTTTCTTTTTATCTAAGGATCAACGCTCTTTTCTTTTTATTTAGAAAGAAAGACAATCTCTTTTTTAAGTGATCACCGAAACCATCGAGGGAGGAAAGACAATCTTTTTTTTAAAGATCATCGAACCCATGAAGGGATGCCTACGTATCTCATTAATGTGAGAATCAGGTGTGCGTAGTTCGTGAAAAATCAACAAATTTATATTTTTTCTTTTAAGGGATGACACTTATTTGGATCAACTCTATCAAAAAATTTTGCTATGACAGACCCCTATAGAATTTCAATCATGAATTTGAAAGAAAATACGACTAAGTATTCTATAAAAAATAAAACAATCTTAAAAGAACGTAATCATTTTGTATATATCGTACAAAACTCAGCCTCAAGACCCCTAAAGGTTCAAGGATGCTAAAATTTATATATATTTTTATTTTGTAAAAACTTAGCTTCATGATCTCTAAAGATTCGGGGCTATTAAGATATATATATATATATATATATATATATATATATATATTAAACTTAAGGATAAGAAAAAATAATTATGAAAGTAGTTATATTTTTAAAATATTCCTTAATAAATCTATGAATAAATTCTCAAAAGACAGGGTCGTCTTCTGGAAGGATTTCTTACGAAGTAGTTATATTTTTAAAATATTCCTTAATAAATCTATGAAAAATTTTCCAAAAGACAGGGTCGTATCTCTGGAAGGATTTTCTACGTATCCCACTAAAGAGTAAGAATCAGACCCTCGTAGTTCATAAACATGGATTTCCTATGTATCCCACTAAAGAGTGAGAATCAGACCCTTGTAGTTCATGAAGACCATAAATTTTTTTTTGTCTTCTTTCAATTAAGCCTGTCAAACGGGCTGGTTTGACCTGGCCCAACCCGTTAAGCAAGCCCGGCCCGGTGAGCCCCCGGGCTACAGGGTTGTCGGTCCCATGCTGGGCCAAATTTTTTTTTGGCCCGTTGACCCGACACGGAGTCAATCGGGACCAGGCCCACCAATTGCCCAACCTAATAAGTTTTTTTTAATCAAAACTGAATTTGACCGTTTGGGCCAAGTGGACCATTGGGCCCAACGGCTATATAGCCGTTTGGAGGCTCCAACGACCATATGGCCTATTTTTTTTTAAAAAAAAGTTAATTGAAATTTATTTTTTAAATTCAAAAAATTTCCTATAAATACCGTACACTTTAAATCATTTTTCACACAATTTTCATTCTCTCAAATCTCATTTTCTCTCAAATATTCATGTTTGCTCCTAAAGTGCTCAATTTTATTTTTTAATTTTGCGATTACAAATACGAGTGAAAGTTTTCTAAAGTCGCAACTTTCGGATACTTCCAAAATTTGGTATTGTCCATCTCTTACGTTTAATTTTTAATTAATGTATTAATTATTGAATATTTATTTTTATTATTTTTTGTGTATTTTGAATATTTTTTAGTTTGATTTATTTTTTAGTTTGATTTATACTATGGATAAATTAAGAAACCTCGGTTAAAGTATCAAAAATTTTTGTCCCGAAAGTGATAGTGATAGTAAAAAACAAATTGATGGCGGTAGAGGTAGTTCAAGTAGTAGATATACCCGTGTGCCTCAGGTACCGCTTAGTCAACCTTTTGAGGAAAAAGTAGGTGTAGGTGTTCACGATATGGATTATGCAAAAACTAAAAAAAATTACGGTATAGAAGAAAAAAATGAATTAGATGCGATTAATTTAGATGAAGTTGATGAAAATATTGGTGAGACACCCGCAATAGGAAATGCTAATTTCAGATCTGAATCGGTTAATCTTCCTCCATGTCCTCCCATTGTTCCTAAAAGTCGTAGAAAAACTTTGCATGAGAATTTTTTACACCTATAGAAGGAAAAACTAAGGTGCAATGCAATATTTGTCAACAAGTATATGAGCATAAAAGAGGAGACAATCAAGGGGGTACGAGTTCGTTAATGAGATATATCAGAGAGAATCACTAAGGAGAGATTTTTATTGCAAAAGGTGGTGAGGTTGTTGGTGGGCCAACACAAACTAGAATGGACCCAACAACCGATTAGTTAATTAAGAATTATAATAAATTGAGGGACCAGGAAGAAATGGCAAAAATGGTAGCTGTGGGTTGTTTGCCTTTCACTTTTCCTTCCTCAAATGCTTTTATTCATTATATTCAAGCAATTTATAATCCTATGTTTAATGGTATTCCTAGAAGTACTTGTCAGCTTAATATTTTTAGATTTCATTCACAATATGTTTATTATGTATCTACATTATTAGAAAATATTCAATGTAGAATGTCTCTAACTTCTGATCTTGATCATGCTGTTAATAGAAATGATTATTTAACCATTACTTGTCATTGGATAGATAATAATTTTGCTATGCAAAAATGTATTCTAGCTTTTTTGTATGATGAAAATCGTAGACATACTGGAGAATATATTTCTGAATCTATTAGTAAAGTTGTAGAATTTTATGGTATTGAAAGAAAAGTTGTATTTATTGCTTTTGATAATGCGTCTAATAACAATACTGTTATTGAAAAGTTAAAAAATGATCTCTCTCCGTCGTTACCTGAAATATTTCATGTCAGGTGTGCTTGTCATATATATAATTGTTGTAAGAGATGGTCTTGATTTTTTTGAGCTTTCTATTGAAAAGATCCGGTTTGCTGTTGACTTCATTCAAGGAAATAATTGAAAAAAGAGTGGGAGAATTTAAAGTTAAATGTGAACAAAATGAACTTACGCCGATATTTATGCTTGAAGAATGTGATACTAGATGAAATGCTACGTATGATTATTTAAAAGCTTATCTTGCTTATAAAGTTCCTATTACATGAACTTTTAACTAATTTTGTGGTTCATTTGCTGATTCGGCTGAATGTATGTTACATGATTCTAATTGGGCTGCAATTGGTGATCTTGTTAAGTTTTTGAAAAAAATTTATATAGCTACGGTTGGATTTTTCGGTGCTTATTGTCCTATTGTTTGTAATATTTTAGTATATATAGCCGATATTTCTGTTTTGCTCAAAGAATTTAAGAATAAAGAAGGTTACAAAGAAGCTGTTAGTGCTATGTTTGCTAAATTTAAAAAATATTTTTTTTTCTATTTCCCCTATTTACTTGGTTGGTGCTATACTAAATTCATGTATGAAATATAATACTGTGTTCCACTTTAGTTCTCTTATTTATTCTAACTTAGAGATAAATGTTGAACATGATTCTGAAGATGAAGAACAAGAACAACTAGATTTGTTTACGGCTATGAGTGATGAGAACATTTACATAGAAAAATTATATAACTATCATGTTTATTTACTTGATGTAGCTGTACCGACAAATATTACCCCAACTGTTGCTCCTCATACTCCTGAGGAGCCATCATCTTCTAAAAGACCGGCACATAGTGGTTTTCCTGATTACTTTTATGATTTAAATGTTTGGAACAACGTTGAGGCGGAAACTTACATAACAACTTCTTAGGAAGAGCTTAAGTATTATCTTCGAATGCCGATAGAGGATCGTAGCCGACGGATCAACGCGTTGGATTGGTGGAAGAATAATGAAAAATAATATCCTATGCTTTCAAGATTAGCTAGAGATATATTGAATTTTCTAATGTCAACAGTTGCATCGGAGAACGATTTTAGTCAGGGATGACAACAACTTGGGGACAACCGACACTTATTGGGGAGCAATGCTATGAATGTACTAGTTTGCCTCAGAGATTGAATTTGAGCGGAACGAAGAAATCAAGGAATGAAGGTGGAGCCTAAAGACGAACAAAATCTTGAAGAAATTATGACTTCAAGGGAGAACTCAGCACAATCAAGTCCAATACATGGTTTTGCCCCCATTGATTTTGACTATCCTATGCCAGTTTCCGTTAATATTAACATGAATGAGTTGGAAAAAATGATGCAAAATTTATAGATTTTTCATTCATATAGATTATAAATTTTGGATCATTTTGCAATCAATAAAATACAACATTCACTCACTCCTTACTTTGTAATTTTTTCCATTTAAAATTTTATACTGAATTTCTAATTTGAATTAAATACTTAGTTTTAATATATTACTATCAAACTTTACACTGTGTAATAGACAATTAAACATAACAAACATATATACACATAGTAAAAAAATTAATATCTTTTAAGTGCAAAACCTCAAGTATTATTATATTAAGTAGTATATTTTCTAATTTCTATAGACTCTAAATTATATATATTTAACGTATACATATATTGTATATGGGTTGTATGTATATTGTTTCAACTTTCAAGTGATATTTCAAGTACTATATATTCAACATATATGACTATATATTTTTTATATATTAAAATAGTATATATTTAATGTGTATATGTTTTTAAAGTAGTATAATATGTAGTGTATATATGTTATATGTGTATATATGTTCTATAGACACTAAAGTAGTATATATATTTAACGTTTACACGTTTATATGTTTTCTAAAGTAGTATATATATAGTTTATATATGTTTTATGTATATTGTTTAAAGTAGTACATATATTATATCGTATGTATATATGTGTATATATTTTTTATAGACTCTAAAATAGTATATATATTTAACGTATACATGTGTATATGTTTTCTAAAGTAGTATATATATAGTGTGTATATGTTGTAATTGTATGTATATTATTTAAAGTAGTACATATATTGTATCATACGTATATATGTGGACATATTTTCTATACACTCTAAAGTAGTATATATTTAACGTATATATGTGTATATATTTTATAAAGTAGTATATATATAGTGTGTATATGTTGTATGTATATTATTTAAAGTAGTACATATATTTTATCATACGTATATATGTGTAAATATTTTCTATACACTCTAAAGTAGTATATATTTAATGTATACATGTGTATATGCATTCAAAAGTAGTATATATATAGTGTGTATATGTTGTACGTATATTATTTAAACTTTTAAAGTATTACATATATTGTATCGTACGTATATATGTGTGTATGTTGTATGTATATTATTTAAAGTAGTACATATATTATATCGTGCGTATATATGTGATTATGTGTACATATTTTCTATACACTCTAAAGTAGTATATATATTTACTCAAAAGTAGTATATATATGGTGTGTATATGTTGTATGTATATTATTTAAAGCAGTACATATATTTTATTGTATGTATATGTGTATATATTCTCTATACACTCTAAAGTAGTATATATTTAACTTATACATGTGTATATATTTTTGAAAGTAGTATATGTTAAGCATATATATGTTATATTTATATTGTTTAACGTATTTAATATGTATATGGGTGGGTATATATAGTGTATATTAGAAAAAATATTTAATTTTAATTTTTTTTAACTTTGACCGATTTGGACCGGTTTACATATAACTGGGCCGGTCCCAGGTTGTTTCACAAAATTTACTGCTGGGCTCGGTACCTGATCGACCCGTTAAAATGGGCTTGAAACCGGACCGGCCCACAAACTGGTAAAACAACATGGGCCGATTTTGGGTTGACCCAACCCGGCCCGTTTGACAGCCTTACTTTCAATTGTTTTTAAAAATTTTCTCTTGTATTTTTAGAAACAATCATTAAATTTGGAGGACAAGACACTCTCTTATGTTTCTTCAGGTTGCCTAAAGCCGATCAACAATCAAATAAGTCTTTTAAATAAATGTCAAAGAGCACATAAGATGTACATGTTGGTAATTATAAAGAGGGACACCTGTCCTAGATGGACCCAACCCTTGTGTCGTTTTCCGTTAAGTCAAATGTACATGATGCAAATAAAACAGAACCTAATAGGGATAACTATGTCTGAGTTTTGGTTCTACTAGGTTTATCCTAATAGGGATAGGTGTCTAGACTAGCTTACCCTAGCGGACATTCGAGTCGAGGAGGGACAACTTGATCGGTAGTAGTGCTACTCCGCCTTAATTATTGATCCAAACCCCGCTTAACATGTATGACTAATAATCCTTCACCAGGTGCCTTGACACTCTGGTTATCTTAGAAAGAAGGTAGGATGCATACTCTGCATTTCTTCTATCCTATTTTCAGAGACTCAGAGGAGGTGCGCAAGAGAAGACAGTTTGTAATACAATGCAACAATATCAAAACGATAAATGAGCAACAAATAGCACATTATAGGGCTTCTTATCGGTTGGATAATTATGCTTAGCGGTTCGGCTTATTGGTTATCGGTTTTTAAATATACTAATCCGCTAGCCACCCAATAAGATAACAGTTGGTTCGGTATCGGATTAGAAATTAACGGATGATTATCGGATGGTGTAACGGATAAATTTAAGCGAGAATGAAATATCGAGTGATTATTGGTAGTTCCTCCGTTTCTTCACCGACTAAATTGTTTGTATACTATGATTGATCTATTTATCAATCTTTTAGGCTTCTTGAGTTTTGTTCATGTAGTTATTTAATAGGTTAACACATCGAATCAAATAAGAATTTTCTTCTAGACCTCAAATGTATGTAGAAATATTTTAAATTACTGGATTGAAAGAAGAAAATTAAAAATTTAATATTATTTGAATTTTTATGTTTTGTATCAAACTTTGTGAAGGACATATTTGGGTTGTTTCATTTTTATTGCGGTCCTTTGTGTTGTTGAGAATAATTTATATTTTGGTTTAAGAATTAATTTCAGATTTTCTTTACATTTTAGGGAGTCTGACAGCACTTTATAGTTAGATGTCACAAGAAGTGGCATGTTATTTTCTAAACTAAGAAGTGAATAGAATAATAAATGGAGTTTTATATGTTGGATTGACAAAAGATACTTATATATCTAGGGGTAAAAATATAATTATAATAATTCTTAATGGGTTATAAGAAAATTGAGTAATCCATCCCCGCATTAATAAGCCATTAGTTATAAAAATTTTTATCCGTTCTCCAACCATTAATCCGATAACCCATTACCAATTAGCCAATAAATTAATTTTGCGGTTGGATTAACGGTTACGGTTTGGTTTTGAACAGTCTTAGCACATTAGGCTAACAAACACAATACCAAAAATAATTAAATCAAGTAAAAGTCAATATCAAAAGTTTGAATTCTGGTTATTCCCCAGTAGAATCGCCAGAAATATCACACCCCATTTTCGCTCAAGGGTCGAAGGATTTTTCCAATTAAAGTGATGGTTTTGAATAGTGATTATTTTTATCATTTTCAGAGTCGCCACTTGGAATTGAGTTATGGTGTTCCAAGTCACCTTATTGAATCCATAATAAAAAGAAAATGACTCTGTGTTGGTCTGCGAAAAGAGAAGATCAGGTAAGGAATTCTGTTAACCGATGGGAAGGTATGAGGCACCTTTCGAGTCCCGTGGTTCAAGCATAGTCCCTTTTATCAACTTATACTTAGCTTTAACTATTTTGAATAAATTATGTTTGCAGGCCTTAATTCACTCATTTTAATGTCTAGTATTTGTCTATAAATTTTGTTTAAAGCTAGTAGAAGTTAACTTTAGAACGATCTTTGTCGAGGTGCAATATCGCATCTTCAATTTATTTTTAAACGTATCGAAAAGATGCATATGCCGCATTCTTAATCGAGAAAAATATATTAAATGTGTATAAAACTTGCCTAGTATTAAAATGCATTCGCCCGTTTCTTGTAAACTCGAGACTATTTTCTTATTCATTTTTATTCTTTTTCGCCTTTTCTTTCAAATTTACAACGAGTTTTGAATTAATCCGCAATTTGCCTCCCATCCTTACAATTGATTGTTCTTTTTTTTTCTCAATTATGACAAGCCTTAGATAAATCCGCAACTCTTTTCACTCATTTCCCATATTTCATTGATTTCTTAGGTTATGAGATTGATCTTGTTCCAAAACGTTAATAACATACTAAAGTAAACACTTACTACAATCTCCACATACACATAGAATATGTCAACTAAATATCATAAAAGGAGATTTAATTATTAAAGAAAAATATCACGTAAAGGAAACTAAATAAAAAATAAAATAAAATTAAGGAATTTTGGAGTACATGAATATGGAACAGTAAAAAATTGCAAAATTGAATCTGACAGGAATTTTTTTTTGGAAACTTACTTGATGAACTTTTATTGATTTTTTTTAAAGAAAACAAATTAATACAAATCATGACAAGTAAATTTTGACCATCCACATTTTAGACTAGCCTATTTTATTTATTTTTCTAAAAAAAAAATGGTGGACATCATATCTTAATTCCATTTTTATTCTTTAATATTTAAACAACATTTTATACCTCAAATAATTCAGCTTAACTAGAATTGATTTCTAATTACAGTAAAACTCTTTCCTATTTTTACTGCATAATTGGAATAAAATATGATATCTTAAAGCTAAAAACTAAAATAAAAAATTAAATATCAAGCACCAGTTGTGGGCGATGAAATTTTATTAAATTTAAATCCGTACAAAATTCAGATTATATTAAATTCAAAATATATTAGTCCCAAATAAATATTGCGGATTAATATAATTGAATTAATTATTTAAGTCCAAATAGGTATGGATTTAAATAAGACCCAATATTTATTGGGTTAATCCATTAATTTGGGCTACAAATGATGAGCCCACTTTACTAAACCCAAGATATTGTCATATTCTAGAGGCCCAAATAAGCGACACATGTCAAATGACGTGGCATGCCAAGTCAAGTGAAGGAGCCAATAGGACGTGCCACATGTCAAACTGAGTAGCAGGCCCATGAAATAAAAGCCCATAAAAGGCGCCACATCATTTAAATCTGATTGATCAAACGAAGTCCATATTCATCATGACTCTTCCTTCCTACAACTATAAATAGGGGTCTCATAATTCAGAAAAAGGACCCCCCAGATCTCTAACAAGTAGCAAGAGAAAGCTCATAGATCAAACGCCATAATTTCTCTAAAAAGCTCAAGAATTCAAATCAAGTTCATCAAGATTCAAGATCAAGACCGCAATATTCAAGAACAAGCTCAAAAGCCCTTGAATTCAAGAACAAGTCAAGATCAAATCCCTCAAATCAACAAATCAAGTTCAAATTCATGATCAAGCTTCAAGCCCTTGAATTTATATTTGAAAAGGGGAATCAGAGGATTCATAGAGATTGTAACACTCATATGGAAATCAATAAAATTGATTGTTGCAATATTTTCTTGTCTCGAATTATTTATTTTCGTACTTGAGAATTTTACTGTCCAACAAATTCTGGCACGCCCAGTGGGACAGTCTCTACCTCTCATCTCAACTTTTATAACTGCAAAGTTTAACAACACTGAAATGACTTCCAAGAAGGTCAACTCTCAATCAACTGCTTCTAAGCCTGCTGATTCAAAGTTCTCTGCTGAAGTAGAAAGCATCCTTGGTGTTACTTTCAAAAGTTTAGGAGCTGTCACAAGAAGCAAGGCAAGCTTGCTAGGACAACAAACAATTTCAGTGTCGTCCGCGCCAACTCCAGTTATTGGATCTTCAACCCCAAAAAGAATGAAGTCCAATGCAAGTGCTTTAGAAGGAGGAAGCAGTGTGGCAGAATCGCTTAAGAAGACTCTAGCTCTACTTGAGTATTTCGGTTTTAAATACTCTGGCGCAAAGAGTGATGATCGTTCAAGCAACTCATCATCTCCGAACACACCACATAAGTTGAGCACTTCAAAGATCAACTTGTGTGATAATCCGTGTTACTCTCCAACATCTTTAGTGATTATACAAGCGATGGTAACTGATTCCTCGTCTATGGAGGAGCAACTTGTGAATCTGATAAAGGCAATTGAGAGCCTGACCAAATATGTTCAGAATCAAGATGCTTGAATTGATAAAATAGTGGATAAGGTGAAAGTTCTAATAGACTTAGAGTCTAGTCATGCACCTGGAAAATTTCCAGAGGTTCATGAGACAGAAAATCCTGTGAAACAAACACCACCAACTAAAAAGGTGCAAGTTTTTCTGAGGGAATGATCCAGATTAGACCATTAAGGGGATTTATTGAGGGGACCCTCAAAGACAAATATGATGTTGTCACCAAATCTTCTCTTGCGTATGCCAAGCCCTACACTGCAAGGATAGATAGCCTCAAAATGCCTGCCGGCTATCAACCCACTAAATCTTAACAATTTGAGGACAAAGGGAACCCAAAACAGCATGTCACACATTTTGCTGAGATATGTAAAAATGCTGGAACTTACAGTGACTATCTTTTGAAATAGTTTGTTCATTCCCTAAAGGGAAACACCTTTGATTGGTATACGGACCTTGAGCCTAATTCCATCGATAGTTGGGAGCAATTGGAGCACGAGTTCCTAAATCACTTTTATAGTACAAGGCGTACAGTGAGCATGGTAGAGATCACAAATAGTCGGCAAAAAAAGGATGAACCAGTCATTGACTTCATCAATCGATGGAGAAATGCTTGCCTAAATTGCAAAAATAGGCTCAACGAAGCTTCTGCAATAGAGATGTGCATCCAAGAAATGTACTGGGAACTTCAATACATCTTGCAAGGCATTAAGCCTAAATCCTTTGAAGAGCTAGCTACCCGTGCTCATGATATGGAGTTGAGCATGTCTTTTACTGGAAAGGGATCAGCTCCTATCCATGACCCTCGAAGGGGAAAAGATAAGCAGAAACCCAAAAGATGGGGCAAGTTTGTCCCCAAAAATGAAAATAAGGAGTCCATGAATGTCGATGTGTCTCCTGTGAAGGTCACCACAAAGGTGAGCAAGAAGGAAAGTGTAAAAATGACTTCTGAAGTACGTCCAAATCAGAAAACTTTAAAGGAGATGCAAGAAAAGGAATATCCCTTCCTTGATTCTGATGTTGCTAATATTTTTTATGAGCTCCTTGAGTATAAGCTCATTGAACTCCCAGAGATGAAGCATCCCAATGAAGCTGGAAGGACCAATGACCCTAATTATTATAAATATCATAGGCTTGTAAGTCATCCTCAGGAAAAATGCTTTGTCTTTAAAGATAAAGTCATGCAACTGGCAAAACAGAAGAAGATCTTCTTCAACGATGAGATGACCAATTCTCATCAAATCTCTATTACTTTTGGCTCACTCAACCCAGTCCAAATATGTGTCGAAAAGCATAATAAAAAGATATTAGAGCCTGACAGGCCTTCAATTGATGAAGGTGATGATGAAGGTTGGATTCTGGTGACCAGGCACAGACACAAGAATATGAGTTTGCAAAAAGAGTCATCCAAGCAACAAACTAGAAGGAGAATGGTGAAGAAACTAAGAAAACAGAAGTTGGTTGAACTTTCAAAGCAGACGAGGGTGACAGAGCTTCACCACCAAAAACCACGATGTCCAGTAACTTTGGAAGAATTCTTACCAAGTTGGTTTCTTGCAAAGACTGCCCAAGTTAACCTTGAGGCGATCTTATTTTAATACTACCAAAGAGGGGGCAAAGGGTGAGAATCTACCCATGAAAGTTCCTTCACCTTTCGAAAAGCTTGTTGAAACTCTTGGAGAAGAGGCACATATATGTGATACAAAAATCACGTTCATAAATAACGATCTTCTACTTAGTGAGGCCCTACATAATCTTCCCTTATACATGACGGGTCAAATTCTAGGAAAGAAGATCAATAGAATCTTGATAGATGAGGGATTTGGAGTCAACATCCTACCTATCCGTATGATGAAGAAACTTGGCATCGCTACTAGCGAACTGGATGAAATCTGTATAATGATCCAAGGTTTCAACCAAGGGGACCAGAGGCCATTAGATGTATCAAGTTGGGGATTCGTATGGATGATTTTCAATCAAACCCATTGATGCATGTGATTGATGCCAAAACTTCATACAATATATTACTTGGTAGGCCTTGGGTGTACGGGAACAAAATTATCTCATCCTCTTACTATCAATGCTTGAAGTACCTCGAAGGCGGAATAGAAAGAAAGATAGTTTCCGATGACAAGCCATTCACTGAAGCTGAGTCACATTTTGTCGATGGAAAATTCTACTTAAGTAGGCATGTTGTAGATGAGAAAAGGGTTGAAGATGTCACCAAGACTAAGTGTGACGACCTTGCATCTAAGAAGGTCGCAGTGACTGTAAAAAAAGTCACCACCAAGAAGCCTCTTTCCACTTCAAATAAAGAAAGTGTCGCTTCTACAAAAAAGAAGGCAACTCTCATTCTTCGCTACGTACTGAAGGTAAGGAAAGATAAAGATCCTTAATTGAATTCCTAAGATAATGTGCTAAAGGGGTTAACTTTACCTATCAGTAAGATTGATGCAATAAATTGATCCTCAAGACTTCTTGAAGAGTCTGTGACTCAAAATCTGCCACAACATATGATGCTCCATACGAAGAGTATGAAAGAAGGCTTTGACCCAAATGCATTTAAGCTATTTATAAAGGTTGGATACAATCTTAATGAGCCATCAAGGTTGGGTAAACTTTCGTCGGAGGGTACAACTAAGCAGGCACGTGAAGGCCTAGGATACACGAAGCAACCACTAATTCGCATCTTCATAAGAAGGGCAGTTAGTAATTACATCACAGTGAAAGAAGAATCCACTGCTGCTAATAAAAATCTCTCTGTATTTGACCGACTTGGAGGATCAACTGTAAGAACTTCTGTATTTGAAAGGTTGGGACCTCTAAATAAGAAGAAAAGCAATAAGTGTAAGAGGAGTCGTCAAAGCACGGTGATGGACTCTTCACTTAAAATATAGAAGGATTTCCAAAGTTTGATTCCTTCTAGGATGAAGCGACAGACGAAACTGGTAGTTTCATCCAATAAGGTGTTAAAAACAAAGGCTCATACTATGGTTTATACCAAGGAACGCGAGGAAGATAAAGAAAGTGTTGGGTCCTCATATCATGTTACGTCCCAAAATGAGAATGAGGCCTTATCTCAAATAAAGATTGATGAAGAGATGAGAGATACTTTCTGCTGTTACCACATATCCATAAACGATGATGATTCTCAAGAGGAGGAAGATGCTGGAGATTCTCTATCTCAACTTGAAAAAGGAGTAAAGGCCACAATAGATCTCTTAAAAAAAGTTAATCTTGCAACCGATGGAGACCTAAGACCAACTTACCTGAGTGATTTTCTAGAGACAAAGGAAGAAATTGCGTATATAGATATACTCAAAGAATATATGGATGTCTTCGCTTGGAATTATAAGGAAATACCCGGCTTAGATCCAAAAGTAGCAGTCCATTAGCTGGCGGTCAGGAATGGTGCTCGTCCTGTTAAGCAAGCTCAAAGACGCTTTAGGCTAGAGTTAGTTCCACTAATCAAAAATGAAGTTAACAAACTCATTGAAGATGACTTTATTCGTGAAGTAAAATATCCCACGTGGATTTCAAGTATTGTTCCTGTACGAAAGAAGAATGTCCAAATTTGAGTTTGTGTCAACTTTCGAGATCTCAACAATGCATGCCCTAAGGATGATTTTCCAATCCCCATACCTGGGTTGATGATTGATGCCACCACTGGTTATGAGGCAATGTCCTTCATGGATGGTTCTTCCGACTACAACCAAATTTGCATGGCACCAAAGGATGAAGAGCTCACTGCATTTCATACGCCCAAAGGATTTTTTTCCTACAAGGTGATGCCTTTTGGCTTGAAGAATGCTGGCGCCACTTATCAAAGGGCTATGCAAAAAATCTTTGATAGCCTGCTCTATAAAAATATTGAATGCTACGTGGATGATCTAGTGGTGAAGTAAAAAAAGAAAGAAGACCACTTAAAAGACCTAAGAATGGTATTCGAGTTACTTTGAAGATATCAACTTAGGATGAATCCATTGAAATGTGCCTTTGGAGTTACTTTGTGCGACACGGAGAAATTGAAATTGATCAAGCCAAGGTCGATGCGATTTTGAAGATGTCCGAGCCTCAAAATATTATGATTTAAAAAGCCTTCAAGGAAGGCTAGCATATTTAAGGAGGTTCATCTCAAACTTGGCTGGAAAATATCAACCATTTAGTTATCTCATGAAAAAAGACACTCCCTTCGAATGGGACCAAGCTTGTAGTAATGCTTTTAAGAGTATCAAATCATACTTGATAAAGTCACCAGTTCTTGCGGCATCCACACCAGGGAAACTATTAATATTCTATATCGCGGCACAAGAGAGGTCAGTTGTAGAACTATAGGCTCAAGAAAATACTAAAGGCAAAGAAAACTCTCTTTACTATTTGAGTAGAATGATGGAACCGAATGAGCTAAAGTATTCTCCAATTGAAAAGTTATATTTGGGATTAGCCTTTTTGATTCAAAAGATGAAGCACTACTTTCCGGCTCATGTTGTTTGCCTTGTGTCTAGGGAAAATCCCATCAAGTTTGTAATGTCGAAACCAGTCCTTAGTGACCGACTTGCAAGATGGTTCCTTTAATTTCAACATTTGAGATTGTGTACATTCCCTAAAAGGCTGTAAAGGGACAAGCATTGGCTGACTTTTTGGCAAACCACCCGATACCTGATGATTGGGAACTGAGCAATGAACTTCCTGATGAAGATGCAATGGCTATTGAAGTTACATCCCCATGGAAGATGTACTTTCATGGTGCTGCACATCGAGATGAAGCTGGTGCTGGCGTAGTGTTTGTCACTCCATAAGAAGAGGTCATCCCCTACTTGTTTACCTTGATGAATTGTTTCTCCAATAATGTTGCTGAATATCAAGCGCTCATACTCAGAATTGAGATGGCTGTCGATATGAAGCAACTACAGTTACAAGTTTTTGGTGACTCTCAATTGGTGATCAAGCAGCTTTTAGGAAGCTATGAAGTCCAGAAGCCTAAGTTAAGACTATATCATGATTATGCACAGAAGTTTATGGGATGGCTTAGAGAAGTAACCCTCCGCATGTGCCAAGGAAAGAAAATAAGCAAGATGATGCTCTAGCTGCTTTGGCTTCAACTCTAACTCTTCCAAATAATTCATGAGTTACTATCTGCCAAGAATGGGTAGTACCACCGTCAAATGAGGATGGGGACATAAAAGGCAAGGTTGAATACCTCGTTGCTGTATCTGAAACTATAAAGGAGGATTGGCGACAACCTATTATTGACTACTTGTGCTATGGGATACTTCTAGAAGATCCAAAGAGAAGGACTGACATCCGTCGTCGTTCACCTTTCTTTCTTTACTACAAATACACACTGTACCGAAGATCATTTTAAGGAGTACTCTTACAGTGTTTGGGAGGGGAAGAAGCAATTCAAGATTTGCAAGAAGAGCACTCAGGAGTTTGTGGATCACATCAATCTGGAACGAATCCATTATCACATTAAAAGGATGGGATATTATTGGCCAATAATGATGAACTATTTCTTGGACTATGCTAGAAGATGTAAAGCTTGCCAATTCCATGCAAACTTCATACATCAACCTCCAGAGGTACTACACCCAACTGTAGCGTCTTGTCCATTCAATGCTTGGGGAATGAATGTTGTTGGTCTACTACCAAAATCTTCTGGTGGACACTTATACATCTTGGCCGCGACAGAATACTTCTCAAAGTGGGCTGAAGTTGTTGCTCTCAAGGAAGTAAAGAAAGAAAATGTTGCAAAATTCATCCGAGTGATATTGTCTACCATTTTGGAATTCCTCAGTATATAATAACTGACAATGGAAAGCCATTTGATAATAAACTGATGAACAAAATTTGTGATCTCTTTGGTTTCAAGTAGCGCAAATCTTCCATATACCATGTTGCCACCAATGGTTTCACCAAAGCATTTAATGAGACTTTATACAACTTGTTGAAGAAAGTCATCTCCAAATCCAAACGAGACTGGCATTAGCGAATGAAAGAAGCTTTATGGGCGTATTGGACAACTTACCATACACCGGCGCAAGCAACCCCTTACTCACTTACTTTTGGAGTTGAACTTGTCCTGCCACTTGAGCGTCAAATACCTTCTTTGAGACTGGCTATTCAAGAATGGCTCACTGATGAAGAAAATGCTAAGTTGTGTCTTGCGAAGTTAGAATCTCTTGATGAGAAAAGACTAGAGGCTCAACAAAATCTTGAATGTTACCAAGCCCGTCTATCTTGTTCCTTCAACAAAAGAGTTCGCTTGAGGTGATTCCAAGTTGGAGATCAAGTTCTTACAGTAAGAAGGTCCATTATCACTTCTCATAAGTTTGGGGGTAAATTCACCCCAAAGTGGGATGGACCATATGTTGTACAAGAGCCATATTCAAACAGTGCTTACAAGCTTGTAGATGTAGATGGAATGAGGGTTGGCCCCATCAACGTCAAGTTCTTGAAGAATTACTATCCCTGAAGGAAGATGACACTCCTTAAGGAACGAGTATAAACTGTATGTACACTCTTTAAGGCATGAGTATAAACTGCATGTACACTCCTTAAGGCACGAGTATAAATTATCTGTACACTCCTTAAGGCACGAGTATAAACTGCATGTCCACTCCTTAAGTCACGAGTATAAACTGCATGTTTACTCCTTAAGGCAAGAGTATAAACTGTATGTACACTCCTTAAGGCATGAGTATAAACTGCATATACACTCCTTAAGGCACAAGTATAAACTGCATGTCTACTCCTGGCCCGCTAGAGTATAAACTATGAACGACTAAAAAAAATCAAATAAATATCCACTAGGTTGAAAATCTCGAAAGAGGTGGCCTAGGTAAAACTTCGGACTCACACAAAAAAAAATACTCACCCAGAACTACGTTGTGACTTAATCCTCTTCATTGAGGTACGTAGGCGCTTGGAATCTCATTTCAAGTTTAGTTGCATAAGTGTAAAAAAAAATATGTTCCTACAGTGTCATGTGAACGCCAAGTATGAAAATATTCTAATCAAATTTTTGACGTACTCCAAATATTTGTGACTCAATGGGGGCAACCCGTTGAAAAGAAAAAGAGTTCCTCCAATGGAATTTGGAAAGCTAAAGTTCTCCAAGCCTATGACTAAAAGGATACTAAAATTTTCATGCCTTAAGGTGGACAAAATTTGTCCCTTTGTACCTTAAGCTGGCCTCTCACGGGTTTATCCTTAAAGGATATCGAAATTTTCATGCCTTAAGGAGGAAAAAATTTGTCCCTTTGCACCTTAAGCTGGCCTCTAACGGGTTTATCCTTAAAAGGATCTCAAAATTTCCATGTCTTAAGGTGGATAAAATTTATCCCTTTGCACCTTAAGCTGGCCTCTAACAGGTTTATCCTTAAAAGGATCTCAAAATTTCCATGCCTTAAGGTGGACAAAATTGTCCTTTTCACCTTAAGCTGGCGTCTCGCAGATTTATCCTTAAAAGGATATCGAAATTTTTATGCCTTAAGGTGGACGAGATTTGTCCCTTTGCACCTCAAGCTGAACATTGAAAAGGGCCCATACTTAAAGAAAATCACTGCACCATCTTCAAGTAAAATTGATCGGACTTAAGGTGACGGAGGCGAAGTTAAACTCTCGCACCTTAAGCCGATGTCCACTATCTTCAATTAAAATTGGTTGGACTTAAGTGTGACGGAGGCGAATTTAAACTCTCACACCTTCAGCCAATGTCCACCGTCTTCAAGTAAAATTAGTCGGACTTAAGGTGATGAAGGCAAATTTAAACTCTCGCACCTTAAGCCGATGTCCATCGTCTTCAAGTAAAATTGGTCGGACTTAAAGTGACGGAGGCGAAGTTAAACTCTCGTACCTTAAGTCGAAGTCCACCATCTTAAAGTAAAATCGGTCGGACTTAAGGTGTTGGAGGCGAGGTTAAACTCTCGCACCTTAAGCCGATGTCCACCGTCTTCAAGTAAAATTGGTCGAACTTAAGATAATGGAGGCGAAATTAAACTCTCGCACCTTAAGCCGATGTCCACCATCTTCAAGTAAAATTGGTCGGACTTAAGGTGACAGAGGCAAAGTTAAACTCTCGCACCTTAAGCCGATGTCCACCGTCTTCAAGTAAAATTGATCGGACTTAAGGTGACGGAGTCGAAGTTAAACTCTCGCATCTTAAGTCGATGTCCACCGTCTTCAAGTAAAATTGGTCAGTCTTAAAGTGACGGAGGCGAAGTTAAACTCTCGTACCTTAAGCCGATTCCCACCATCTTCAAGTAAAATTGGTCGAACTTAAAGTGACGGAGGTGAAGTTAATTCTCGCACCTTAAGCCGATGTCCACCCTCTTCAAGTAAAATTGATCGGACTTAAGGTGACGGAGGAAAAATTAAACTCTCACACCCTAAGCCGATTGTTGCATATTGCTATCTGTTTCTATTCTCCAAAAAAAAAAAAAAAAAAAAAAGAGGAAACAAGAAAGAAAGCAAAAACACAAATAGAGAGGATGTTACCTATCAAAGCGTTGTGATCTTAAAAGTTGTATATCACCAATTTGGATTGACACAAGATGCCTTGATGAAAATAAATCCCTAAAAATCTAGTTTGAGGCAATCAAAACGCCCTTTGGTGGTGATGGTTCCACAACAAGAAATAAATTATTTGGTGAGGCAATGCAAATCTAGAATCCTTTGTCGGACAACATATAAAATCGACTTCCAAAAATCATCTAGAATAATAAAAAAAAGTGTTAAAATCTAAATTTTGGATATGTTATACATGCATGTTTCCGACATCTATAGGATCAAGAGGATCATAATATTGGTACTCTCACATTGAGATATAACTTTTTTGGTGATGTCGCGTAAATCTGAAATTGTTGATGCATCAAAACTAAATGTTGATTTCGGAATAACACCTGAAAATATCTCGATAGTATTAAATTATAAATTTTGGATATTTTATAGGTATTTGTGTCTAGTTTCACAAGAATCAAGCGGCTTGTGATTTCATCCTTCCTACTTCAAGATATGAAAGTTTTAGTAAAGACGCGCAGATCTAAAATTTTTAGTATGATAAAATTCAGGGCTAACTTCAAAAAATTATCAAAAATTATATTGAAGGAATTTAAATCTAAATTTTGGATATGTTATAGATTTCGAAGTCTAGTTTCTGGAATATCAAATAGTTCATAATTTTGATATTCCTACAATTAGATATGATTTTTCTACCACTAACATACTGTGCTGAAAAAAAGTGTCTAAAATAAGAGAAAAGTAGGAGGGAAAGAAATTACTTCAATATTATTGATGGCTTGAAAACACCAAAATTGATATTGAAAAAGTGGAAAAACTATCTCCTTTTCTAGAGTTGTAGGATGAATGTTTTCTTCTCCAATATAAATTTAAATTGGAATAACTTTCATCTCCAAATTCAAATTGGAGATTGTTTCTTTCTCCAATATATTCAAATTGGGATAGCTTCTATCTCAAAATTCACATTGGAGATTGTTTCCCTTTCTCATACAAATTTAAATTGGAGGTTATTTTCTTCTCCCATACAAATTCAAATTGGAGGTTGATTTTCTTCTTCCATATAAATTCAAATTGAAGGTTGTTTTCTTCTCCTATACAAAGTCAAAATGGAGGCTGTTTCCTTCTCCAATCTAAGTTTAAGTTGGAAGAGTTTTATTCCTGGTTAAGCAAGGCAATGAAAAAGTCTTCCAAAACTGTTTGAAATTGGATATCATACCTCACCAATGGATCTTAAGTATAGAGATTCGTGAAAAAAAAATAAGAGAGCTTTGAGAGACAATATCAATATGATTCAACTTTAAAGTTTTTGAATGAGGTGTTCTTATGTATGAAATATCGTTGAAGCACGAAGGAAATATGTTTAAATAATCATTCTTCAAGGCTAGTCTCTAAAATATTAAATATCTCGACATGTCTTGAAGTAGGGGGCATTTATGGGCGATGCAATTTTATTAAATTTAAATTCGTATAAAATTCAGATTATATTAAATTCAAAATATATTAGTCCACAATAAATATTGCAGATTAATATAATTGAATTAATTATTTAAGTCCAAATTGGTACGGATTTAAATAAAGCCCAATATTTATTGGGTTAATCCATTAATTTGAGCTACAAATGATGAACCCACTTTACTAAGCCCAAGATATTGTCATATTCTAGAGGCCTAAATAAGCGCCACTTGTCAAATGACGTGGTATGCCAAGTCAAGTGAAGGAGCCAATAGGACCGTGCCACATGTCAAACTGATGCAGCAGGCCCATGAAATAAAAGCCCATAAAAGGCGTCACATCACTTAAATGTGATTGGTCAAAAGAAGTCCATATTCATCATGACTCTTCCTTTCCTACAACTATAAATAGAGGTCTCATAATTCAGAAAAAGGACCCCCCAAATCTCTAACAAGTAGCAAGAGAAAGCTCATGGATCAAACGCCACAATTTCTCTAAAGAGCTCAAGCATTCAAATCAAGTTCATCAAGATTCAAGATCAAGACCGCAATATTCAAGAACAACCTCAAAAGCCCTTTAATTCAAGCACAAGTCAAGATCAAATCCCTCAAATCAACAAATCAAGTTCAAATTCAAGATCAAGCTTCAAGCCCTTGAATTTATATTTGAAAAGGCGAATCAGAGGGTTCATAGAGATTGTAACACTCGCAGTGAAATCAATAAAATTGATTTTTGCAATATTTTCTTATCTCGAATTATTTATTTTCGACCTCGAGAATTTTATTTTCCAACACTAATATCTTTTCAACTTTTATCTCTTCTTTTTTTTTAGTTAAAAAAATAAAATAAATAAATAATAATTCACACCTAAAAACTCTCAAGATACAAGCAACAACATCCGAATTCTTTTTTCGTTCCTCTTTTTTTTTCTTCTTCTCAATTTCTCTAATTGTTGTTGTTTTCTTTTTTTTCTGTGTCCGTCCCTTCTTCTCTTTTTTTTTGTTCTCACCCTTCCTCTATGTTTTCTCTTCTTTATCTAATGTTTTTTGGTTTGGGTCTTCTTTTTTTCCGTCTGTCCGTGTGTGTATATGTAGTATACAGTAGTGTTGTTGCGAGGGAGTTGGAGGGGGAGTTGATTTGAGGGAGGTTGAGAGAAAATGTGGGGTGGTTCGGGTAGTTTTCTTTAGGATAATGATCCCCTTTTTTAATAAATAAATAAATAATTAAATTATATATAAAATAAATAATAATAATAATAATAATAAAATATTAATTAATTAATTTTATATTTAAGGAAATATAATAAAATTATAACTAGCTTACAATAAAATATAATTAAGAGAAAAATAAAATTACTAGCTTATTTATTGAAATTTAAATTAAAAGAAAAATATATTTTTTTTTTGCTAATTTTCTTATTATTTACAAAAATAAATAGAACATAAAAAACATGTCCTAAAATAACTTTTTTTTATTTTTTTTAAAATAAAACCTACTAAAAATGAAAATAAAAATGCTGAAAAATATATTAGACAAAATATAAATTTTGATGCTAAAAATGCATAAAATTTAGGAGAGGGTCAAAATTATATGTCTACATTGTGCATCATTTCTATTATGAAATAACTTTGATTACTCCCTTTGCAAAGAAATCAATTTTCAAATGTAGAACGACTATATTTGTTATGCACTCTACATAAAATAATACATTTAACTTCATCATTTGACTTAGAAAAAGCTCTCCCTGAATTCTTTGTTGACTCCAATTGACAATCCTAACCATAGCAATATTAGGATCATTTTTTCAAGTTCAAACTAGGGTCATGCTCTTTTGGACTCTATAAAGCTGACCCCCCCCCCCCCCCTCTTTTTTTTATTCCTTAATTTGTTCCAATAGAAAATCTTTCTTCCATTGTAATTTGGATTTCAGGAAAAAAGCTCTATTTTATGAGGGATTCTTAATCTTTCTCCTTCCAAACAATTTCCTTCTTGAGTAATGCTTATATGTAGGAGGGATAACCCAAAGATTTTACATCACAACTTTTGCTATAGATTCTCCATGGCAGGAGTGGCTATAGTCAAAAATTCACAGTGCATCGTGAGAGCGTTCAAATCACGAACGACTTGTGGTGCTGGAAAGTAACTTCGCGGAGCTACATCATACGCGAAAGATACACTGAGATTGTGTTGAAATTTTCTCAGGTATCCTTATGAAATTAGCCTTTTCATTCTAATTCATTATTTATTTTCTTGTTTTGTGAAAAGTTTTGTATCTTGACTTAGAAATATCAAAATCAAAAGTGATTTTCGGTGTTGGAAAGTAGAGTCATAAAGCAACATCATAAGTGTAAATCATGATCAGATTATGCATAAATTTTTCTAGTTATTCCTCTGAAATCAGTATCCACAGCTATATTTCTAGCCTCCAAACACCTCCACAGAACTTCCCTAATGACTTTGTTGTAAGCTTTTTCTAGATCGATGAACATAATGTGAAAGTCCTTCTTTTCAGTGTTGTAAGGGCCTTGCTATCTCTAGTGCTCAGTCTTAATCAATTCAGTGTGGAATATGTAGTGTTAATCGAAATATTTGAGAGAATGGATTTTGACCTCATTGATAAGATAGAAGAAAGTAGAAGTATTTTTAAACACTTCTTATTTTACTTGGTTTGAATCACAAGAGAAACTATTTGGAAGAAAATTAAAAACTTTGACTATGATATTAAATGAAAAAAGGACATGAGCTGATCCTTTTCAAAATTAATGTCCACGTTTGGGGCCATTGGATATTACATAGGCAGTCAGCCCAAGTAATTTTAATGAATTTTGGACTATTTCGAGCCCTTTTAAAAATATTAGTACTGTTGGTTTTTTTCGCTCCAACTTTTTTTGGGCAAAAAATTTGATTCTCTCTCTTTAAAATAAAATTAAGTACAATTTTATAGAAACTATATAATTGTTGTATTGAATATATAAATATATGTATGTATTTAAAACTAGATAGGATGTGTATAGAAACTGTATAGTTGTTGTGTAAAATACATATATGAATTATAATTGCAACTAATGTTTGTATAGAATGTGCATAGAAATGGTATAATTATTGTATAAAATTTGTATAGAAAATGTATAATCATTGCATTAGGGGTGCACATTGCTCAGTTCTGTTCGATTTTGCGTATTATCGATTTTCGATTTATCAACACGCTAAATCTATAAACCAAACCAAAGATACTTGTTATCGATTTTTGATTTATCAATTTCGGTCCTTACCTGTTCGGTAATCAGTTTAACCGATAAGAAAATGCTCCCTTTATTTTTTTCACCTTCTCTTCTTATTTTCATATGTTCATGTATATACACTACCTTCATGCATAAAAACCTACACAAAGTACAAGTAGAAGCAAATTCAAATACATTATTATTAAAATAAACTTGTTTTCTTTTTGGTTAAGTAGTGAACTTGAATGCAGTATCAATCGATATTGATCTCTCAAAAAAAAGTAAATGTAGGTTTGTAGTTTATATTAATTGGTGAAAACCCAACAAGCCAACAAGTTTATAAAGAGAAGAACAACACTAAGACGACAACTTAAAATGCAAAAAATAATAGGATAAGTATTTAAAATATAAACCCACTATTATATAACTAGGGATAAAAATATATTCTTATTGGGTTATTGGTTTAACCATTAACTAAAACCATATAACCAAAAATCGAATCAATATCCCAATAAAAAAAAATTCTATAACCATTTAAATATGTCAACCCAATAACCCAATACCGATAAACCCATAACGATTTTTTTGATTAATTTAGTTTTTGCACACCCCTAGTATGATTTGTATAGAAATTACATAAATATTGTATAGAATATGTATTTGAATAATTATTGCAGCAAAAGGCTGTATAAGATGTGTATAGAAACTATATAATCGTTACATAGAATATGTATCTGTATATGATGTGTATAGAAATTATTTTATTGTAGAATAAAAATGTATCTATCACGATTGTATTATATTGTATCAATATTGTGTATACGTAACATATATTATATTGTGTATATATGTATTAGATATGTATTATATATATATATATATATATATATATATATATATATATATATACTTTAAAATATTCATATCGTTATTGTATTTCATATACACACACTAATGGAGGTTGTATCAATACATTAGAAGAAAATACAATTTCTTTTTTTATTATATTTTAAAAAATATACTATATTGTATTTAATTATTAAAATAAAAACACAACAAAAGATTTTTTAAAAAACAGAGCCGTCCAAAAAAAAAAAATCATAAAAAAATAGTGCATTTTTTTAATAATTACAATAAAAGCTTTTTTTAAAAAAAAAAGAAGAAAAAAAGCAGGAGCAATTTCCATAAAGTGACATAGTATACTTTAATGACTATTCACATGAAATGATTATGACCGATAATACAATTTTTGTCCATTCCCCATATTAAAAAGATCGAGGACTAACAAAAATAGCCTAGGTTTCAACATTCTCGAAGTGTTTTCAGCATAATTTATAAAATTACAATTTATAGTCTTTCTTTTTCTCCTTTTTCTTCATTTTTTTTTTCATTTCTCTTTTTTCCTCTCTTCTATCTCTAATCTCTACTTCTCTTTCTTCCTTTTTTTTTTTTTTCATTTTTTTAAAATTTATGTTCTTTCTATTTTCTCCCTTTTTGTTGTATTTTATATTTCTTTATATTTTTAAAAAATATGATTACGTTAATTACAAGTCATGAATGATGACAGTCAGATACATCATAACCGCTCATTGTGTTTGTATTCACCATCAATTTTTTTTTAATAATTTTTTTTTACTTTTAATTTTTTTTTCTATTTTCATTTTATTTTTTATTTTTTAGTTTCTTTCTTTTCGTTTTTTTCTCTCTTCAATCTATAGCCTCTGTTTCTCTTTCTTGATTTTTTTTTCTATTCCTTTTCATTTTCTTTTTTTGTATTTTTTTTTTTTGCATTTGCTTTCTCATTATTTTCTTTCTTTTTTTTTTTTTTTTTGGTTTTTTTTTTTTTTTCTTATTTTCATTCTTTTGTTCTTTTTTTTTTTCTATTTTTATTTTTCCGTTTCTTTCTTTTCACTTTTTTTTTCTTTTTTCTCTCTCTCTTTTCTATCTACAACTTCTATTTCTCTTTCTTTTGATTTTCTTTTCTCTTTTTTATTTCTCTTTTTTTTTTATTTTATTTTATATTTTTTGTATTTTCGATAACTATGTCAAACACAAGTTTTGGGTGACAACGAAAATACTACAATTGCTTATTGTATTTGTATCATATCATCATTTATCTTTTTGTATTCATTAGTATAATTATATTTGTATTTTATAGTTCACGCTTGTATTTGTATTTATATTTTATAGTTCGCATTTGTATTTGTATTTGTATTTATATTCTATAATTGGCACTAGTATTCATATTTTATAGTTCACACCATCATTTATATTTTTATACCAGTGATAAAAGCCGCACTTCGCTCGATTAAAAATAACATTTAAAATAATTATATTAATAGATATGGTTGCAAATTATTAGAAAGACAACGATCTTATTTAGTTATATGCATATGATAATTAATTGTAAATATTTGATTACATTACAAAATCTTTATTTGTGTTTAAGTATTCTGTTAGATAATAAAATTTTTGTTTCTTTATCATTTCTTCTATTTAAATAACATGAAGATGAGAGTATAAAAGAAAATTGTAACCGTCAAAATACGAATTAAAAGAAAGGAATTAAATTCTAAGTTAATCAATTTATATCTTTTTTGTCAATATTTTACTCTAGTTAAAATTAAAGTAATAAGATTTTTATTGCTTTGTATTTCATAATTAGTTATGTCAACCGAACCGATTTAGATTAGTAATATAATTTTTTTCTGCTTTTACTAATAATTACAAGAAAGCAAATAAAGGTTATTAACATTAATTAAAATTGGGTAAAGAGAACTGCTAGATTATTTTAATTTGTAACGTATTCTTACCAAAATAGTAATCACAAATATTATTTTTTCCTACAAAAGGTAATATAATTTCTTTGTTTCGATTATTCACAATTAATACTGCCACTATTTGAATGTTTTCTCTCAGAAAAAAAGAGGCTATAAATAATAAATATTATTATCCTTAGTCCTACTATGTGAAACGAAATTTTTAAAAAAATATACAACATAGTTAGAAAAAACCCAGAGAAGATATCATAGTAAATAAATCCATGTATATTAGAAGCTGACATAGAAGCCGATGTCAAATTCAATAACTTAAAAAAAAAGATGGATAGCATGAAAAAAATATGAATGTTAAGACAAGTGAGCAACAGGAACCTAGGAGGAGGGAAAACACAATTTCAAAGACCAGTGAGCAACTATCTATTTTTCGTCGATCATCTTTCATGCATGATTAAAAGTTTGGTCTATACGTTTTTTATGCATCATATTCATGAATTCAAAGAACAAACTAAATAATGAAAACTCTTAAAAAATGAATCGTGATGTACAAAACGTAAGAACATCCAGATAGTTTGGTGTAATGAATTAAGTTCGTCCTCTAATGCGTTTATTTATTAGATTGATGATTTTGAAAGTTATGGACTTGAAAAGATATAGGAGTAATTAAAATAATTAAGAGTTGGAGTTATGAAATGAGAATGTGTGAGTTAAAGGTGTAAGATTGAATATCATTAAGTTATGAAAATGAAGTGGTTTGAGTTATGGAGTCAATTATGAATAAAATATTTTAAAAATAATAAATACAATATCTTTTATATATATTCAGAAAATATAACAACTAAGAAGATATGAAGACATAGCCAAAAGCCAAAAAGAACTAATTAAAAAGAGCAATACAAGGACAATAAAAATGACATGAATTCCTAAGTCTATTAAATGAAATTATAAAGTACAAACCATAATTTAAAGAATATTATTTACATTTCATATTAAAATCATAGTAATTGAGATCTTAAGATAACAAACCTCGGATATTTATTAAAGTTGTTGGTAACGTATAATAACCGTTAGAGTTAATATTTCATAAGAATACCAACTTAAAAATTATGTACACATTTTTAAATGAAAATAATAATTCTAACAGTATTAATTTTCTTTTATAATAAAATTTTTCCTAAATAACATTTCAAGAAAATAGTCAAAATCTCAATTATGTGTTTGCCAGATGCAAGGATAATTGAGCCTTTTAGAATTAAAAAAGATATCTTTATATAAAAGTATACTATATTTATTATCTTTAGTGAGATTGGAATTAGTTTCCTAAACAAATAGTTTTTCGCAAGAAGTTTGGCCACATCGTTGCTTGCATGTATGTGCTGGTTGAAGTTCTCTTATCCTAAAACATTCTGACTATCAATGTCTCACTATATATTCCGACCAAAAAAAGATGCACCAGAAAAAGCATTAACCAAATAAAATTAAGTTGAAAATAAATCATAAATTTTAGATTTGATAATTTCACAAATAATGAATGAGACGTTTACAAAAAAAAAAAATCAACGAAAATAATGGTAATATAGCTCTAAGTTATGAATTATCCTGCAACCAAAGAAAAACTAATGTAATAGAAAAGAGCAAATGAACTATATAAATAACAAATTCAAATCAACAACAACAAAAAATCTTATGAAACAAAAATA
This sequence comes from Capsicum annuum, assembly GCF_002878395.1. Lineage (NCBI taxonomy): Eukaryota > Viridiplantae > Streptophyta > Magnoliopsida > Solanales > Solanaceae > Capsicum > Capsicum annuum. The sequence goes on along the minus strand of NC_061111.1, from coordinate 33,350,687 downwards.
TTACTTCAACTTAAATAAGTTGAACTTTCACTACCAATAAAAAATAATGGTACACAGAAAAGAATTTATAGAATTCGAAGAAGAGTTAGAGAAGGTGAAAAGATTCATAATTATTTTGAAACTTAAGTGTTTAAAGACGAGTCATGCATTTTCAATTTTAATTAAAGCACATAAGAATTTGTAACTACTAATATAAAATAATAATATTTGACATACAAAGAAAAATTGGAAGAAGTTCAAAGTTTTACCTTTACAATCAATGTAGACAACATACAAATTGCTCATATTGATTAATTAATTAATTTAAGTTATGAATAAGAAAGGTTTGTAGGCTATGGATATTTAAGTTATGAATAAGAAAGGTTTGTAGGCTATGGATATACACTAATTATTAATTAAAAATAGAATAAATATGATAATATTTTTTAAATTATTAAACAAATTGATGACTAATACAAAGAATGATGGAAAAAAATAAAATTTTTAGACTTTGTCAAATTAATTAATTTGATAATATCTCTTGATGAATCTTACAAGAAACTTAAACTTTCTTCTTTATCTTGATAATCTTGTATCAAATTAATTTGTTCTCTCTTTGATGAATTTGACACCACCATCAAACTTTCCTTTTTATCTTGATAAACTTGTATTTGGCTATTACACAAAAAAAAAATTCTAAAGAATGTTTCTATTCTTCGTCAAAATAATGATTACAATTTTATCACATGAAAAAAGTATAAAGGAAAAAAAAGAAAAAAAAAAGAGTACTATTAAAGAAGGAGGAGAAATGCAAATGAGTATAAAACAACTCCATAGATGTTCGGTATTTATAGATTGATTATCCATAAAAATTAAGTAGAATGAAGTTGAAAAAAACATATCATTTAAGTGAAGAATGCAAATAGATGGAAATTTTTTATAATTCATGAGATATTATTAGATATAGTAAATTTGATACTTTTTTTTTAATTAATAAATAAATTGATTAGTGAAAGAATGAAAAAAAATAAAAAAAGGGAGAAAAAAGATAAATAGAAATGGAGACCATAGAGAAGTGCCACATCACTTTCTCTATGTTTCTCTTATATATATATATATATATATATATATATATTGATTGATTGATTGATTTGATAATCTCAATTGTTGAATCTTCCATGACATAATCTCTCTTAATGAATCTTCCAAGACCATTGAGCTTTCTTCGTTGTCATGATAAACTTGTACCAAATTAAATTAATTCTTTTTTTATGAATTTTTACCAACATCAAACTTGCTTCTTAATCTGGATAAACTTATGTATGTTTGACTATTATTATACAAGAAAAAATTCTAAAGAATATTTAATGGTCTTCATCAAAATGATGATTACCATATTATCACATGAAAAAAATGTAAAAAAAAAAACACTATTAAAGAAGAAGAAGGAGAAGATGAAAATGAGTATCCAACAATTCCTTAGATGAATGGTATGTATAGATTGATTAATTCATAAGAACTTAGCAAAATGAAGTTGAAAAGACATATTATTTAAGTAGAGAATACAAATAGATTAAAGTTTTTTTATAACTTATGAGATATAATTACATATAGTAAATATGATAGAGTTTTTTTTTAATTAATAAACAATTTAATTAGTGAAAGAATGAAGAAAAAAATTCAAAAAAAGGAGAAAAAAGATAAATGAGAATGGAGGCCTCTAAGACATGCCACATAGGATTATCTTAGAGTCTCCTTTATATATATATATATATATATATATATATATA
>NC_061111.1:33328473-33348818 GCF_002878395.1 Capsicum annuum | reverse complement strand
ATATATATATATATATATATATATATATATATATATTGATTGATTTGTTGATACAATTATATTTGTATTATAGTTCACTCTTGTATTTGTATTTATATTTTATAGTTCACACTTGGATTTGTATTTTATAGTTCTCACTATCATTTATATTTATATACGATTTGCACGTGTATTTTTAAAAAAATTATTTTGAATTTGTATTTTATATTTGATTTCATATTATATTTTTGTTTTGTAATTTTATTTTGTTTGTATTTGTATTCAATTTTCGTCGATGTAATTGTATTTTTAAAAGAGCTATTTTGTATTTATATATGTAAATCAACCATATATTGTATTTATATTTGTAATTTTACTTATTTTATTTGTTTGTATTTGACTCTGTAGTTGACAACATCATTTGTATTTTAAACAATTGAAAAAGAATTATTATTTTTTCTTTCTGTGAACACTTGTATTTATATTCATTAATACAAATTGAATAATACAAATACAAATGATAAATTACAAAACATAAAAATACAAATATTAAATTATACAAATATAAATATTATATTTGTATCAAATTATACATGTTTATACAACTTGAACCATACACATACAAATGATCCTTGTTTATACACAAATACTATTGATAAACTTGACATAAATACAATTCACATAGAATGACACATTTCATATTTATATATTTTAGACTCAAGTAATACAATTAATCCATATAATTATTTGTATACAAATATAAATGATAAATTATATTCACGGTTAAATTATTTGACTAAAAATAAAAAAATTATTTGAAATATGTAGTATGATAGGGATAAATATAAAATACAAAAAATATATAAAATATAAAATACGATAACAACAATAAAAAATGCAAAAATAAAAAAAATAAAAATAAAAAAAAAATGAAACAAGAACGAAAACAGAAAAAAAGAAAATATAAAAAGTCCGCAAAGAAAAAAGAAATAAAATTTTATAAAACAGAATAGATGAGAAAAACAAAAACGAAAAAAGAGAAGGAAAAAAATATAAAAAAAACAAGAAAAAAATGAAAAGGAAAAAATAAACAAAAAGGAAAAAAATGAAATAGAGAAAAAATGGAAAAGAGAAGATAAAAGGACCTAAAAAACGAAAAATAGGAAAACGAAAAAAAAGAAAAAAACTGGAAAGAAAGAAAAATAGAGAAAAAAAGAAAATAAAAGGAGAGAGAATATGAATTGTATTTATTTATCAAGAGAAGATATAAATTGTAATTAATTAAAAATTAGGTTAAATATGATAACTATGAGCATATGATTGCTAAGTTACTTATCGCTAAGCCATGTACTTATCCCTAAAAAGATAGGCATATAGACCTTGGACCTATTTAAATAGCCCAAAAATTATTTTAGTCACCTATTTGATTTTTATTATTTAGTTTAAAAGGATTTTTCTTTTCAATTAGTTATTTATGCCATTTTACCTAGTTTTAAAATTCAAAATAGTACTATTTATTTGTAAAAATAAGGTGTTTGTTGGTAAAGGTTCCGCGTGTAATTCCAGCACAATCTTAAAGGTATAATTATATCTTTTTCGAACCATAAATCTATACAATCCCCATCTCTGGTGAATGAAAAAATTTCTGTGACCAGTTTCCTACCGCTTAGTGCGCTGAAATTAGGAATGGAGGATTAGTTTCACGGCTGTCGGCTGTGGGAATACCTTGGGAAACCCAAAAAAAAAATCTATAGGAATTGATCTTCTTTTACTGTTCAATAAAAATCAATAAATTATGTTTTTATGAAAAAATTGAGTTAATTGTAGAAAATTCTAATTTCATTAACTTTGTAAATATCTTGAGGAATTCTGTCACCATCTCTATAACAACTAAATGGAAGACTTAAATTTCTTATACAAGATAATAATTACATTATTAAAGTTGATTTAATTTATTTTCGTTTCTGAAATTAACTTTTCTTATACTGAGATATTAAGCATGGCGCATACATGAACGCCAAAACTCATGTAGATTGACTTGGATAATATAATTTCTATGGTTGGAGGGATATGACACTCAGTGATAGAAAGACAATTTTCCTTTTGCTCAAAACCAACACATTCTTGGTGATCTTATCTTTCTATTAGCCATTTGAATGTTATATAATATCCTTCCAAAAATTTAAGAAAGTAAAGAAGGTGTCACGATCCAACTAACCTGCTCGTGCAAATATCTACTCTACTTCATCCGGACAAGAGAATCCTTACCATTCAATTAGAAATATAAAGGAGTCATAAAAGAAATATCATTAATCTCTTCAAAAATACTCTATTTATTACAAATGGTTCAAATATAACAACAACAACGTACCCAGTGTATTCCCACCTAGTGGGGTTTGGGGAGGGTAAAATGTATGCAGTCCATTGTACTACCTTCGAAGAAGTAGAGATACTGTTTCCGATAGACCCCTGACTCAAGACAAAAGGATAGTAAATACAGTCGTAATAAAACACAAAACAAGGTGAAATAACAAAAAATACGGCACCCACACAGCAGTATTAAAAACTACAAAACCGCAAGCCCCCCCTCCCTTCCCAACCCTCTTAGCTAGAGACTCCACCCTATGTGCAAAGTTCAACTACTAACAAGGTCACCCCAAAGCACAACTATTTGTAGGCTACGACTCACCCCCCCCCCCCCCCCACCCCCCACCCCCGGCACTAACCTTCTACCCTAATTCGCGCTCTCCATACTTTTCTATCTAGGGTCATGTACTCAGTAAGCTGTAAGTGCTCCATGTCATGTCTAATAACCTTCTTCCAGTACTTCTTCGGCCTACCTCTGCCCCGCTGAAACCGTCCAAAGCTAATCTCTCCCACCTTCGAACTGGGGCATCCATGCCCTTCTTCATCACATGCTCAAACAATCTTAACCACATTTCTCACATCTTGTCCTCCATCGAGGCCACTCCCACCTTCGCCTGAATAGACTCATTTTTTACCCTATTACCCCTAGTAAGTCCACACATCCACCGCAACATCCTCATTTCCATTACCTTCAACTTCTGGATGTGGGAGTTCTTGACTGGCCAACACTCTGCTCCATACATCATAGACGGACGTACCACCACTCTATAGAATATTCCCTTAAGCTGAGGGGGGCACCTTCTTATCTCACAAAACTTCTGAAGCAAGCCTTTATTTCATCCACCCCACCCCTAATCGGTGCTTGACATCTTCATCAATTTCCCCATTTCCCTAAATCATAGCCCCAAGATACTTAGAACTATCTATCTCATAGATAACCTGAGAATCCAACTTCATTACCACCTCATTCCCCTGAGTTGCATCACTGAACTTGCATTCTAAGTACTCTATCTTTGTTCTACTAAACCTGAATCCTTTAGACTCTAGGATTTGTCTCTAAACCTCTAATTTCTCATTAAACCCTCCTCGGATCTCATCAATCAAAACTAAATCTTCCACAAAAATAATACACCAAGTCATCTCACCTTGAATATGCTGCGTCAAAACATCCATCACTAAGGCAAAGAGAAACGAACTAAGATTCAATCCCTGGTGCAACCCTGTCAAAATAGGAAAATGCTCCGATTCCCTTCTCACTGTCCTTACTCGAGTCTTCAATCTATCATATATGTCCTTGATCGCTCTGATGTATACCACCGAGACCCCACTAACCTTTAAGCATCTCCAAAGAACCTTCGTAGGGACTTTATTGTATGCCTTCTCCAGGTCGATGAACACCCTGTGCAAGCCCCTCTACATGTATACAAACTTCCAATAAAATAAAAGACAAAATACAAGGCACAACTTTCTACATAGGAATGAAATAAGTAGAAGCTGCCGGAGATGCCTATCTACGTCACCTAAGAAACATCAATTGATCCTGCAACCAAACTATACTTTAAAAAGGGTATAGTAAGAGTAGTATCAGTATAACCACACGTACTGGTAAGCATTATTGGTAGACCGAGGTTAAAACACATAACATACAATACAATAATTCAAGATAAATCATTTACAAATAATGTGACAGTTTAACTTCCCCCAGTCTAACAGTTCATATCATCACTTAATATAAGTAACTTTTATTTTACAATCAAGTATGAGAGTAGACAACTCCACAACCAAGCTAAGACTAGAAGGATTAACTACCCAATATTTTCTTAATCTTCACTGTTCCTAAATCAGCACTCTCAGACCATTTGTTCATTCAATCTTACCAACACTCTAATTATCGCTTTATTTCCATCCTTAAAACTTACCAAATTAAGCTACTTAATTATGAATCACCCAGATAATTTTCAATTTACCAATATCAAGTAAAATCATTATTATCATCTCTACTTATCATATTACAAGAAATATGTAAGACCCCATAAAATTGTGATCAATTTATTTTTGACCCACCCGTATGCATAATGTTAATTTTTGACTTGAATCATGATAAGAGATGCAAAAGGGTGTTTTGAAAAAGTTTCAAAATTTTTGGAAGGGGTTCGGGGTCATTATGGGACCCCGAGGTAGTGAGAGTCCGTGATAGTGGCGTGCCACGCTACTTAGTCACCGGAATAAGAGTGTGACACGCTGGCTACCCTTCGCGATAGCAGCGTGCCACACTGCTATGTATTTTTTATTCAATTTTGTTTTCTTTCACTTGGGGGCAAGGGCTTTTTGATCCTTTACCGCTTAAGCGACTTAAAAAATACCTAAATGACCCCTTTGCATTCAGTTATCAAGATCAAACCTTAATCTTCTCCTTTTTAATTCCCAAGTCAAGGGAATTTAAGGGTTTCACAAGGATTTTATCATTCAGGCTCTAAGCCCTAATTCCTCTTCGATTTCTTCTATATTTCAGGTATGTTACTTATTTCTTAACTTGTATTTTACATCATGGCATAAATTTATCCGATATTCATGTGATTTGAATTGATAGGTTTGAAATTGGGTTGAGAGTTTTTGGTTGTTAGCACTTGAATCACTTTTCCCTTTTATTTAGTGGATTTTCATGCTTTAATTAAATAGTTTTGGGACTAAATTGGTACATTGCTGTAATGGTTGAAATTGCTTTCACCAATTGATAAAATTTTGGCTTGGTAATGGCATTAACCTCAACCCACTTTATAATCTTGATTTTTTAATATGGATTTTTCCACGATTTAACTCATCTTTTGAAAACATTGGATTACATAAAAGAAAAAATGGATAAAAAGAATTTAGATGCCCTTGATGGCTATGGTTAGGATTTTTAAACCTGTAAATGAAGTTAATTTGGTTAAATAAATTGGTTTGCCATAAATGAAATAGCTTGCAAGCCTATTGGTGTGACAAAACCAAGTTGAAAAATGCCTTAATAAAAGACTCCATGATAAATGGTTGGTTTATGTATAAATTATTTTAATTTGGGCTTAAAGAGAATTGTGTAGTTCACTGAGGTGTAATCCCGGGGGGGGGGGGGGGGACTAACACTGGACACCACATTTTCTGATATTTGTGTCAGATTTGCACAGTGTATTTTTGGGAGTCTAATTGGCTATTGGTGGATTTAGCCTATTCTCTGGTACATGCGGCTAAAATGGACTTGTGTCCTTCCGACAGGGGGAGACTGACCTATAGAGCCCTATGGGTACCTTTAAGTCGGTACGAGTTACACAATTTAGGACTAACTCTTTAAAAAATCATTCTTTATGACTCTTTTTCTTACCCCACTATGCTATATATATATGTATATATATATATATATATATATATATTATATAACTGTTGTGTAAGGGATTATGATCAAATTTTTGGTAAATGCATTTATTTTATCCGATCCTGATACTTCCCCAAAATCAAAATTCTTGATCAATGGAGGAATAATGTCACCATTTTTGTTCAATAAGATACCAAAGTGGATGATTGACTCATTCCATACTAGAAATAATCGTAGGAAATCCTCCCTTTCCTTGGGGTTACATGCTTGTGCTCGCCCCACGAAATATCCCCGGATGCTACATCATTTCATGATACAGGTTTCAAGAACTTTTTTATTAATCCTGTGCAGTGTTCGGTGGTCTGGTTATCCTATTGACCACTTGTGAAGTGGTGGGCCTCCAACTTTTGGAAGGCCTGATTATTTCACTAGTTTCCTTCATATTCCTTGTACTTTTGTATTCATTTGTCACAGTCGGGGCATGTCTCGAATAGTCAGTATTCTTGGAATAAAGGCTTTTGTGGACAATATTTGAATGTTGTGGTTATTTTTTTTACTCTCAGATTTTTATTTGACTTATCTATCCCTCTTATTATTTTGTTTGGCTTCCACTGTATACTTTTATTATGCTCTTGAGGTAAGGCTAGGGGTTATCTTTCTCCCTCAGTGGGCTTAATATGCTCGTCACGGCAAGCCCTGGATTTGGATCGTGACAAGCTTAGTATCAGAGCACAATTTAGAGTTGTTGGGTGTCCACAAAGCCATATTGAGTAGAGTACCTTTTATAGGTGTGTATCATGCCACACTTATAAGGGGGAGGATACAAGACATTTAAGAATATTTTCCTTTCTTATGTTCTATTTCGTGCTAAGAGAGTCTTGTTACCATGAAACATCTCTAACTCTTGTCTTACTCGTATTTCAGATTATGCCTCTCCAAAGATCTAAAGGTTATAGAAACTCAGCTGGAATCTCCATCCCAATTGGGACAGATATGGAGGAAATCCGCCCTACTCATGGAATGTATATTCGGTTTAGGGCCTCTACTCTGGACTGCACCGCTCCACTTGGTGTCCCATTTGTCCCCACTAGTCCTTCTTGGACCTTTTGGGCTGGTGCTACCTTTACTCAGTTCTCTCAAGAAGATATTTTAAATGTTGAGTTTCTACCAGTCCAACCATTTGCTTGCGTAGCTTGTGGCATTGCAGACTCATCGGATTAATCATGTGGGTTCTGTTGCCAGTTCATCTGAGGTCACCCTAGTTGGCCAGTTTATGAGGTTGAATTCCCCATCCTTTACAGGCTCTAAGGTTGAGGAGGATCCTCAAGGCTTTATTGATGATATGGAGAATATTTTTAGAGTGATGTATGCTACTGATTCAGAGTGTGTGGAGTTTGCAGCTTACTAGTTAAAGAAAGTGGTTTATTAGTGGTATGAGGAGTGGGAGGAGTTAAGGAGTGATGATATTGAGCCAACTATGTGGGAAGAGTTCTCGGATACTTTTCTTAATCATTTCTTTCCTCAGGAGTTGAGAAAATCTAAGACTGACGAGTTTGTTAATTTGAAGCAGGGTAAGATGAGTGTTAAGAAGTATGCGTTGAAGTTCACCCAACTGTCCTGTTATTCTCCTAAGTTGGTGTCTAATATGAGGTCCAGGATGAGGAAGTTTGCTTTGGGTCTGTCCCGTGAGTTGGTGTTAGAATGTAAGGCCGTTATACTAAATAAAGACATGGATATATCAAGGTTAGTGGTTTATATGCAACAAGTGCAAGATGAGAAGAAGAAATAAGTAGAAATATAAGAAAGGTATAACAAGAAGTTTAAGTCTATAGAGCAGGGGAAAATTACCAAAACAGTAGGAAAGATGGTAGGTAACAACCTAAGAAAAAGAATTGAGAAATTCATATTTGTCTGCTAGTATTTCTTATCCTAAGCCTTTGAGTGATTGGCATTTTCAGTATAAAAATGGTCCTCAAGTATAGGGTGCTCAGTCTCAAGCTAGTGGAGCTCAGTCAGCCCGACCCTATCCGCCTTACCGTGGTTGTGGGAAGCTTCACCGTATTTTGTATGAGGAGGGGAGAAATCAGTGATTTAATTATAGTTAGCTTGGTCATATGCAACGAGATTTTCCTTTATCTAGGGTTGCCACAAAAGCTAACAAGATTTTGGTCGCCACTTTATCAACTCCTACAACTAAGGGTTATTTTTCAGGGACAGTAAATGGTTGGAATTATCGTTATGCACTTTCTACTAGCCAAAAATCTGAGGCATCCCCAGATATTATTACTGGTATGTTACAACTTTTCTCCCATAATATTTATTGTTTGTTTGATCCGGGTTCTATCCTATATTATGTGACCCCTTATGTGACTGTGCACTTTAGTTTTGGTCCTAAAAATATTTTCAACCCTTTTTTGTTTCTACTCTGGTGAGTGAGTCTATTATTGTTTGAAAAATCTATAACGGTTGTGTGGTGTCCATTCTTTATAGAGAGACATTGGTGAATTTGATAGAACTTGATATGGTGGATTTTAATGTAATTTTGGGGATGGATTGGCTCCATTCGTGCTATGCTTCTCTAGATTGTAGTTACCGAAAGGTTACCTTTTATTTTTCTAATCGATATTAGATGGGAAGAGAGTTCTCTAGTTCAAGAAGGGAGGTTTATTACTTATCTTAGAGCTCAAAAATTGATTTCCAAAGGGTGTGTATTATCTAGTTTGGGTCAAGGATTCTGACTCCGAAAGTCCCTCTTTGCAGTTTGTCCCTGTGGTTAATGACTTTTCTATAGTTTTTCCTAATGATGTTCCTGGAATTCATCCTAATAGGGAAATAGATTTTGGGATTAACTTTCTATCGAATACCCATCACATTTTCATTCCTCCTTATAGGATGGTTCCAACTGAACTAAAAGAACTAAAGGACTAGTTAAAGAATCTTCTTGATAAGGGTTTCATTCATCTTAGTGTTTCTCTATGGGGTGATCCTATGATTTTGGTGCGAAATAAAGATGGATCTCTTCAGATGTGTGTAGACTATCACCAGTTGAATTAGATTACAGTGAAAAACAAGTAGCCTTTTCCTAGGATTAATGACCTCTTTGATCAACGTCGGGGTGCTAAGTGTTTATCTATGATAGATTTTTGTTTGGGTTATCACCTATTAAAAATTAAGGAGGTTGATATTCTCAATACTGCCTTTCAAACTCGGTATAATCACTATGAGTTCTTGGTTATCTCATTTGGATTGACTAATGCTACAACTACTTTTATGGATCTTATGAATTGGGTGTTCCGACAGTTTTTGGATTTGTTTGTGATAGTCTTCATTGATAACATCTTGGTGTATTCCAAAAGTGAGGATGTAATACCCCGTACCTTTTCCTAGCTTGAAATCGTCAAAAAAATATTAGGAGCTTTCTTTGAAAGATGAATCCACTTTTCTACACGTGGTATTTTTGAGATTTTCACTTTTTGTCATGTGGGAAATTCAATAAGATTTCCATCGATATAAAATTTGCCTAAATCCGATAACCAAGTAAGAAGTTATGATTATTTCAAGTTCCCATCGTAAAACAGCGCCATATTGGTCAGTGGCGCGCCGCGCCACAGGCTAAAATGACAATTGTCCCTTTTCAGTGTCTAAGTGCGATTTTCTCTGTGTCGCGCCAAATTTCCAAGTCTCAAAAAAAGGGGCAACGTGATGGCTCCGCATCGCGCTATCCCTCAGTTCCCAATTGTCAAATGCCAGTGACACGGTGCGATAGTGCCGCGTCGCGCCAGGGGTCCAATTCAGGAAATTTTTACTGAAATTACAAGACACATCCAGGGTTAAAAGGGTTAATTTTCTACCCCTATTTAAGCCCTTTAACACGTGATTCAACCACTTTTCACCCAAAATACACTCTCTTCTCTCAAACACCTCTCAAGAACAACCTAGGGCTTTTCATAGAAGATTCAGAATCAAAAATTTCCTCCATCAATCTTCGTGTATTTACGAACCAAGGTATGCATAGTGTTCATTCATGGACTCCTTTCACCCATGAAGCCCAAGAATCCCTTTTCTAAATTCAAGTTTATGGATTTTCTTATGAATTTCATGATTGGGCTGCTCTTGTTCATATGGATAATGAGAAATTGAATTCTACTCCATGTTGGGTGATAAAGTTCTATGTGGGTTAAATTATTATAGATATAGATTCATGCAAACCTATGACTAAACCCTTGAATGATGAAATTAGAATTGAACCATGATGTTTAATTATTGTACAATGATGTTTACATGTACCATGCCTACTATATGTTTGATTAAATGCCTAGATGAAGGAAAAGTGCCTAACTAGCATGATACCATGAAATCCCTATGTATGTACAAGTTATGCCTATCACATGTTTTGATGAAATGCTTCTATAAATGTATTATGGATTATGATGTTAGTTATATGTTCAAGTAAGTTATGCTTAGTTAGTTTCCTTCCATCGAGTCCTGGGGGTACTCGTACCAGAAACATTAGCTGTGTGCCTAGAGCCATGTCATGTTTTCACAATACTCTCAGTCAAGCTATGAATCCTTAGACTTCAGACAGTCTTATTACTCAAGAAATCTCCATGATCTCATGAACTCAGTTAGTTGTCAGATATCATTAGTATTTTATCAGTCACCGAAATTCAGTAATTCAGCCCATGTTCAGTTCAGTAAATCATGTTCAAAGTCTATTCAGGTGGGAGTAGGAATTAACACGGAGTGAACCCAAAGATGGGAATACATACCATCAGATGAGGGTGTGATTCTTAGAAGTCATACTTGCATTCCAAAACTATATAGCCAGCATAGGTTAAGACATCAATACTATTCGATGAGGGTTGATGAGGTGGATAAGCACTGTCAGATAAGGGCACCATTTTTCTCTTTTAGGGACACTATAAGATGAGGGTCACCCACAACTTGTCTTTACTAGTGGCGCGGTATTGACATCCTTCTAATTGGGGTTACAGATTGGACCCCAACTCAGCCATAATGGCATATTAGGGGCATGTCGGTTAGATAACTACTTCTCATAGTTTCATGTTATAGAATCAGGACTGTCAGACACAATTAAATAGTCTCAGTAATAGAACTCAGATAGTTCTTCAGATTTCAAGACTGTCAGATACAACCAACTCAGATACAATCGGGACTCAGCTAGTTCCATTAGATTCAGGACTGTCAGATACAGTCAGTCATGTTATCAATTATATCAGTTATCAGTATGTCATGTTATCAGTATTTAGATTCAGTAATCATGTTATCATGGTATCAGTGTCAGTTATTGTGTCTCATACATGTATTCTCACGCTCATGATAGTCAGTCTGCTATTATTGTTTTTTATGCATATGAACCCCATGCATTCAGCCTACCTCACACACATACCAGTACATTCAAAGTACTGATGAATTTGCGCTATGGTGTCTTATACCATAGGTTCAGAGACACGAGCTCCAGAGCATCAGTAGATTCCAGTCTCAACTGTTAGAGTTAGCAGTGAGTCCTCATCTTTTGAGGAAATGATCATTATTTTATTATTTCAGTAATTAGTTTATTAGTTGGAGTTAGTTGGGGACATGTCCCATCAACTCCCTATTCAGACAATCACATTTTAGAGGGTTTCCAGGCTACAGTATGTTCATATAATCTATTTCATTTTTGTTTTGGGTATTTCATATCCCACGCAGATGTTCTATTTTGTCAGATACTATGTCTCAGTTTTGAACCTTATGGCCTTTCAGTTTATGTTTTCGCATTATGCAGTATACAGGTACAGATATCATTCATGGGTTAGCTTGTGGTCCTTCGGGGTCATGAGCACCGTGTAGCATTCTGGGTACCAGATTCGGGGTGTTACAGAGGAAGATCATGAAAATCACCTCCAAATGTGTTGCATACCCTTAAGGACCAGGAATTATATGCAAAATTTTCTAAGTGTGAATTTTGGCTATATGTATGTTGTTTTTAGTAAAGGGATCAAGGTGGGTCCACAAAAGATTGAGGCAGTTAAGAAGTGGCCTAGACCCATACCTCCAACCAATATTAGGTGCTTCTTGAGATCGGCTGGGTACTATAGGAGGCTTGTGGAGATTTTCTCATCTATTGTTGCTCCGCTGAGGAAGTTGACCCAGAAAAAGGTTAAGATTTTATTGTTGGATGCTTGTGAGGGTAGTTTCGAGAAGTTAAAGGATAAACTAACTTCTTTTCCTATTTTAACCTTACCCGAGGGTACTGAAGGGTTTGTTATGTATTCTAATGCATCCCATGTAAGTCTGGGTTGTGTTTTGATGCAGCATGATAAGGTTATGGCTTATGCTTCCAGGCAGCTTAAGGTTCATAAGAGAAACTATCCGACTTACGATTTAGAGATAGAGGCTGTGGTCTTTTCTTTGAAGATTTGGTATCACTATTTACATGAAGTGCACGTGGATATCTATTCAGATCATAAGAGTTTGTAGTATGTGTTTACTCAAAAAGAATTGAATCTCAGATAGAGGCGGTGGCTTGAGTTGCTCAAGGATTACGACATGAGTTTGAACTACCATCCAGGTAAAGCTAATGTGGTTGCTGATGCTCTTAAAAGGTTGTCCATGGGGAGTCCATCCCACGTTGAGGAGGAGAAAAGAAGACTGGTGAAGGATATTCATCAACTGTCTAATTTAGGAGTTCATCTTCTGGACTATGAGGATGGAGGAGTGATCTTTTAGGAGGTGGTTAAATTGCACTACCAAAAATTCGCTAATCTCCGACTGAAAAAAGTAGTTTGAATTTTCTGACTACTTCGGTCGGAAATTTTATTTTTTAATTTATTTTTTTTTACAAAATATTATTCTGACACTATTTGTGATTTCAATAGTCAGAATCTTTGGTGGGAAATTGCGTGAAATGTATATTCCGACTACTGTAGTCGAAAACATAAATAATTAAATAAATATATTATTTTATATATAATTAGACCCTTATACAAAAATTAAATAATTATTTAAATAAATTATTAAATAATGTTTCCGACTATTGTAGTCGAAAGTATAACTAATTAAATAAATATATTATTAAATATATAATCAGACCATTATACAAAAATGAAATAATTATTTAAATAAATTATTAACCATGTATTTTCGACTACTATAGTCGGAAAGTTAAATAATTAAATAAATATATTATTAAATGTATAATCAGACTATTATACAAAAATTAAATAATTATTTAAATAAATTATTAAATATATATTTTCGATTATTGTAGTTGGAAATCTTAAATAATTAAATATATTAAATTAGTTCCCGGCGGAAGTAGTCGAAAATTTATACATTTATATAAAAATATAAGATAAACACGCTGCAACTTTCTCTCACTCTCTACTTCGTCTCTCTCTCTCACTCTCTTCGTGCTCTCTCTCACTCTCTACTTGGGTTCTCTCTCACTCTCTACAAACACTCTCTACTTCGTCTCTCTCTCACTCTATACTTTGTCTCTCTCTCACTCTCACTACTAGAAAACTGCTTATTACCTGGGGATTTGATTACCTGCGGATTTTCTTACCAATTAGAATCCAAAGGAAATATCTTCGTAGGTAATTATTACCAGCGGATTTATAAAATCCCTAGGTAATTTAGCTGCGAAAATAAATTCGCAAGTATGTTATTTGTAGATTTACCTGCGGATTTTCATGAAAAAAATCACAAATTATTCCCCAGTAAGATTCCCAAGTAAATTCCTAGGTAATTTAGCTGCGGAAATAAATCTGTAGGTACGTTATTTGCGGATTTAATTGCGATTAAACATCAAAATTTTGCATGAATTATTTGATAAAATTTCATAAAAAGGATTTTACCTACGGTTTTTCAGGAAAAAATTCCCAAATTATTCTCCACGAAGATTCCCAAGTAAATCCCTAGGTAATTTAGCTGCAAAAATAAATCCGCAGGTACGATATTTGCGGATTTATTTGCGATTAACCATAAAAATTTTGCATGAATTATTTGGTAAAATTTCTTGCAAATATTTATGAAACTATTCCGCAAGAAAATTCGTATGAAATACCCCAAGTAAATCCGCAAGAACAATTTTTTTCAAGAAAATTTTCATAAATATTTAGCATGTACATCCCCATAAAAATTCTCAAATAATAATTCACACGTAAATTACTAAAAACATTTCACAATGAATCAAAAATCTATTCAAAACCTTCAATAATTCTCAATAAGATCATTCATACAAATCTAATGTAAACCCTTATAGCTATAAAAAAAAAACATAATTCAAAACATCCACATCAATAATGTATGATTCTTAAATGGTCCAAAACAAAATATTTTAAACATGAATCCTCAATAAAACTACCAACCATCAGGATCAGATCGCTTTCATTCACGTTATCAGAATTATCAATTTCATTCACGTCGCCAGAGTCACCATCACTTTAATCCTTATAATCTTGGTTGTCTTTTTGAGATGGATGTTCATCATTTGCAGGTGAATTCCTTTCTCATCTTCCTTCCACAATTGATGCACTTTGAGCATCTAATATTTCTTGTTTCTTTCTTTCAAACTCATTCTCCTTAAGAATATGTTAATTTAGGTCATGAAAAGTGCTAAAAATACATTATTAACATAAATTATTTGATATTATAGTATCAAATAAAATCATAACAATCAACAAATATAAATATGTATATATTAGCATTTTCAAGTCACTAGTACGCATTTCAAGTCACTACACTCGACCATTTTTAAGTAACTAATTCACATTTCAAGTCACTACACTTAAACATTTTCAATTCACTAGTACATATTTCAAATCACTACACTTAACCATTTTCAAATAATTAATTCACATTTCAAGTAATTATACTTAACCATTTTTAAGTAACTATACTTAACCACTTTCAAGTAACTAATTCACATTTCAAGTAACTACACTTTAACAATTTTCAAGTCACTATACTTCACCATATTTTCAAGTAACTACCACTACTAGAAAAAACAAGAAAAGCAACCACAAAAACCGACCACATGTGGTCGCTTTTCCTGTTTTCACTTCAAGTAGCTAATTCACTTCACAAGTTACCAAACTAAACTAAATTCAAAATAAAAGTTCACATTTCAAATACCTACACTTAAATATTTTCAAGTCATTAATTCACTTGACAAGTTACCAAACTAAACTAAATTCAAAACAAAATTTCACATTTCAAGTACCTACACTTAAATATTTTCAAGTCACTAATTGACTTCACAAGTTACCAAACTAAACTAAATTCAAAACAAAAGTTCACATTTCAAGTACCTACACTTAAAATATTTTCAAGTTGCTAATTCACTTCTCAAGTGACCATGTACTTTACTAAATTAAAAAAAAAAGTTCACATTTCAAGTACCTACACTTAAGCATTTTAAGTAACTAATTCACTTCACAAGTGACCATGTACTTTACTAAATTCAAAATAAAAGTTTACATTTCAAGTACCTACACTTAAACATTTTCAAGTCACTAATTCACTTCTCAAGTGACCACACTTTACTAAATTCAAAGCACAAATTCATATTTCAAGTACCTACACTTAAACATTTTCAAGTCATTAAATCACTTCTCAAGTGACTATGTATTTTACTAAATTAAAAACACAAGTTCACATTTCAAGTACCTACACTTAAACAAATCTAAGTCACTAATTCACTTCTCAGGTGACCATGTACATTACTAAATTCAAAACAAAACTTCACCTATCAAGTGCCTACACTTAAAACATTTCAAGTCACTAATTCACTTCACAAGTTACCAAACTAAACTAAATTCAAAACACAAGTTTACATTTCAATTACTTACACTTGAACAAATCAAAGTCACTAATTCACTTCTCAAGTGACCATGTACTTTACTAAATTCAAAACAAAAGTTCACATTTCAAGTACCTACACTTAAGCATTTCAAGTAACTAATTCACTTCACAAGTGACCATGTACTTTACTAAATTCAAAACAAAAGTTCACATTTCAAGTACGTACACTTAAATATTTTCAAGTCACTAATTTACTAATTTTCGGATTTATGCCCGGCCGCTCGACGACGGAGGCAATCCACCTGGTACGGAGGTTGGTGGAGCAGTATAGGGAGAGGAAGAAGGATCTGCACATGGTGTTCATCGACCTGGAAAAGGCGTACGACAAAGTCCCCAGGGAAGTGCTTTGGAGATGCTTGGAGGTGAGTGGAGTACCGCAGGCATATAGCAGAGTAATTAAGGATATGTATGAGGGAGCGAAAACCCAGGTGAGGACGACGGGAGGAGACTCAGAGCATTTCACTGTCCTGACAGGATTGCATCAGGGATCTACTCTTAGTCCCTTTTTGTTTGCGTTAGTAATGGATGTGTTGACGCGGCGTATCCAAGGGGAGGTGCCGTGGTGTATGCTTTTTGCAGACGATGTAGTCCTGATAGATGAGATGCGAGGGGGTGTGAACGACAAATTAGAGTTGTGGAGGCAAACTCTGGAGTCTAAAGGGTTCAGGGTGAGCAGAACCAAGACAGAGTATGTGGAATGTAAGTTTAATGACGTGAGGCGGGAGAATGAGGTAGTAGTGAGGCTAGAAGCACAGGAGGTAGAGAAAAGGGATAAGTTCAAGTATCTCGGGTCCGTGATCCAGATTAACGGTGAGATTGACGAGGATGTCTCGCACCGTATTGGGGCGGGATGGATGAAGTGGAAACTTGCATCGGGGGTGCTGTGTGATAAGAAGGTGCCGCCCAAGCTTAAAGGTAAATTCTATAGGGTGGTAGTCCGTCCGGCCTTGCTGTATGGAGCGGAGTGTTGGCCAGTTAAGAACTCCCACATCCAAAGAATGAAGGTGGCAGAAATGCGGATGTTGCGCTGGATGTGTGGACTGACCCGAAGGGATAGAGCTCGGAATGAGACTATCCGGGAGAAGGTTGGTGTGACTTCAGTGGAGTGTAAGATGCGGGAAGCACGATTGAGATGGTTCGGACACGTGAAGAGGAGGGGCATGGATGCCCCGGTCCGTAGGTGTGAGAGGCTAGCGTTGGATGGTTTTAGACGGGGTAGGGGTAGACCGAAGAAGTACTGGGGTGAGGTGATTAGGCGGGACATGGAACAGTTACAGCTCACCGAGGACATGACCCTAGATAGGAAGGTCTGGAAGATGCGAATTACGGCAGAGGATTAGGGACAGTTCGGGTCGCTAATGTAGGGAAGTAATTGGTGGGGGTGTATTCCTGCTATGATTCCGTATTCAATGTTCCGTGTTCCGTGTTCCATGTTTGTTACGAATCTGTGTGCTTTCCTCTGCTTTATATTCCTGCATTCCTGCTTTACTCTGTTTTATATTCCTTATGGCTGCAGTATCTATGTTATGTCATCTGCTTCTGTGCTGTACTATGTGTTTGTTTGATATCTCGTAACTTGAGCCGGGGGTCTTTCGGAAACAGCCTTTCTACTTCATCAGAGGTAGAGGTATGGACTGCGTACATCTTACCCCCCCAGACCCCACTAAGTGGGAATACACTGGGTTTGTTGTTGTTGTTGTTGTTGTAATTCACTTCTCAAGCGACTATGTACTTTACTAAATTCAAAACACAAGTTCACATTTCAAGTAACTACACTTACACAAATTGAAGTCACTAATTCACTTCTCAAGTGACCATGTACCTTACTAAATTAAAAAAAAAAAAACTTCACCTATCAAGTGCCTACACTTAAAAAACATTTCAAGTCACTAATTCACTTCACAAGTTACCAAACTAAACTAAATTCAAAACACAAGTTTACATTTCAATTACTTACACTTGAACAAATCAAAGTCACTAATTCACTTCTCAAGTGACCATGTACTTTACTAAGTTCAAAACAAAAGTTCACCTTTCAAGTACCTACACTTAAACATTTTAAGTCACTAGTTCACTTCACAAGTTACCAAACTAAACTAAATTCAAAACACAAGTTCACATTTAAAGTACCTACACTTAAACAAATCGAAGTCACTAATTCATTTCTAAAGTGACCATATACCTTACTAAATTCAAAACAAAAGTTCACCTTTCAAGTACCTACACTTAAACATTTCAAGTCACTAATTCAAGTCATTAATTTTGGATATTAATGATCACAGACAGCTAGATCTTGCACGAACAGTACAATTTCGTTTTAGCAAAATATGCCTATATGCAACATGACAGATAATTAATGATGTCCATGAAAATAATTATAAATCAAGTTAGGAGTTGAGAAAGAGGTGAGTAACACTGGGAAGAAGAACAAGACATCAACAAATATAAGGAAAAATAAACTTTCTTTTACTTCTTTGTATCACAATAGAATAAAACAGTGACAGAAAGAAAACTATAAAGGAAAAATAATTTTTTAAAAGAAAAAATGGGGCAGCACTAATGTATCCTAACAAGTGAACACATGAATTGGAATGTGTTTCTTGTTTATTGTTTCTTGGTTTTTAATGGAGTATAAATTGGAATAATGCTTCTTTCGGATTATATTTTGCATGCCGAGTGTCGGGATTTGTGTATTCTTACTTGTTTTCTGTGATTTGATTATGGTGATTGAATGAAGCATGTCAAATTGTTGATCAATGCAGCTCTAATTTTTTCTATTGAGCAACTTTTATGGAATTAGTGAGGCTAATAATTATTATCTCAGAAAGTCACTTTCTTTATTGACGAGAATTGGAATTAATAAAATGCCTATTAGTTGAGTGACCATATGAGATATCAACTCAAGATAGTGATTACGCAAGTCATTGGAATACATTTCTAGTCTAGTCTACCTTGAATGTGATTTGAAGAGGACATAAGGGGTTCTATTTCTGCAGTATGTCTGCAAATGGACCATGTTATGTGAAAACAAGCACAATTTTCTTAGTGCGATAGATTTTGAAGGAAAATTAACTGCACCATTAATTCTCTGCGTCCTGTAAGTTCTTACTTGGCATAGTTGTTTAATGTGTTATCGTTTCTCGTGCGGTTTTTTCAATGGTTTTGCTCATTATTGTGCAGCGAGTTATTAGGCCAAAAGGAGGTATTAACAAGCGACTTCAATGTAGTGCTGCTGCCCTGATTAAAATTCTTCTTGTCATGACAAAACATAGGCTTTTGACCATACACATAACTAAATCGATGCAAGTATAAAACCAACACATGAACAAACAATATCAAATAGAATTACATGAAAATAAAGGGATATGGAGATAGAAATAGTTTACCTGTGGTGGCTGCATGGCTTTTGTGCAGCGGCGGCAAACCTCGGGGAGGAGAAAAGTGGCTTAACGGTGGTCGCCAGTGAAGGCGGTGGAGGAGGCATCGGTTGTTTTGGTTTTAGAGAAAGAGAGGAAGTGCAGAGAGAGGGAAGAGAGAGAAGATAGGGAGAGACAGATGTTTTTGGTGGAAATGAGATTAGGGTTTCTTGTTTTGCTTAAAAGGAGAGGAGTGAGAAATTTGATCTCAGCCGTTGGATTGGTTTTGATCAACGACTGAGATTAAAGTTATTTAAAAAGGGATCAGAAAAATTGAATTTCAATTTGAGCTTAAAATTGGTATCAATTTAGCTATAATTGTCATCAATTGAATACAAATTGGCTGATAATTTAATACTAAAAGGGAAATTAAATGTAATTGACTGCTATTTTAACAACAACAACAACAACAACAACACTAATAATAATAGATAATGCTTTTGTTAATAGTAAGTGTGTATATTTACGAAAAATAATTTAATGAAATTATATAAAATGTCTTATTAATAGTAGTAACTTATCTCTAGGGAGTTGTTTGACTTATATTAATAGTTTTGAGATTAAATGCAAGATTATTTTACGTGCATTTGGGTAGAGGTGTTAGTTAATCTTGAATTACTTATCCGCCACTGATGATCATTAATTTTTCAATCTCAATAACGAATCAAGCTAAGATTGATGATCAACTCAAATACATCTTTGATATCATATTCAACTGCTCGATCAACTCGTGTGAGCTTCATAAGTATTTTAAAAATTGAGTCAATCTAAGGTTTATTCAACTCGAAGTAATATCAATTCTAACTAAAATTGATATAATTGAATAAGAATTAGGCGAGACATTACATAAGCTGGGCAAATTGAATTGGCTTAGGTTGCTATTTAATAAATGTAGGAAAGACGTAATAATAATAATAATAATAATAATAATAATAATAATAATAATAATAATAATAATAATAATAATAATAATAATAACAATAATAATAATAATAATAATAATAATAATAGGGCGTGGATAATATGCAGTAGACCTACGGGGAATATCAGCGTACTTCTTTCCAGGTTGTTTTTTAATCACACCTTTGAGCTTATTAAGCTCGGAAGAGATTATAATGCCAGGATTTTCAGCAGAATCAATATTCTCAGCAAAATTAGACTCAAGATTTTCTGATAGAGGAAAGGGAATGGAATCAGACAAATACTTCTTATAGTGGAGAAGCCATTTATGAATGGAACATTGACGGCTTATCTGACCGACAAATCTCCATTCTTATTCATCGAATGTTTATGTATGCTACTATTGCCACAGCCACTACTTCGCCAGAAAATAGGGCCACTCGTACTGACCAAACAATTTGTAA
>NC_061111.1:33260808-33325473 GCF_002878395.1 Capsicum annuum | reverse complement strand
AATATGAAGGGTTTGTTCTTCCACCTCGATATGAAGAATTTTGATTTCTTCCACCTCGTCCTCGACCTTTGGCGATTTGCCAAGTACGATCCATACTGCATTAATTAAGAAATTGGATCAGGAATTGGATCAGCATACCATGACATATATTCGATGAGATCTTCACAAAGTGTATCTGTTGTAATAAGATCGTCAATAACTTTCCGTAAGATGAGCATGTGTAAATCCCTATTCAGAGGAACTGCCTTTATAAAGGTGAGTAAGAACTTTGCAGAGAAGAAGTGTAGAAAGAGTTTCATGATATCTGTAAACATTAGTCACTTAAGTCAATGTCAAACCAATAGATTTCGTTATCAATGAATTCATTGTGATTTTCAAAAAATTCTTCTTCTATTAAGCGATGAATTAGGGTTTCTAAGATAAGAAAATGAATAATAATAATAATAATAATAATAATAATAATAATAATAATTGACAATGTTTGTAAATTTGCTAAAATAGCAGCCTAAGGTCAAAATTAGGTATCAACACAAGTAACCCGATCAATTCCCACAGATTGACGCCCGTGGAGGTACAGCGTACGTAGACCTTACTGCTAAGGCAGATATGTTGTTTCCAATATACCCTCGGTTCAAGAAAAATAGTCTGAAACCGTCTAATTTCAAGAAAAATATTAGTAAAAATTGATTTAATATTAGCCGTTGATCAAATATGATGAACGATTGAGATTAGACTTGAATAGATGTGTCAAATTGAGATTAGATATTGGGTTAAATAAATTGAATTGAGAATTTTGATTGAGTCAAATTAAACTCAATTGATACAAATTGAGTATAAATGGCTAAAATTTAAATAAATTAGGAAAATTGAATTGAATTAGGTTGATATTTAATAAATATAGTAACTATATAAAATTAATATAAAAAATAAATAGAATAATAATAAATAAATTTTGATCAACGATTGAGATCTAAAGAATAAGAATTTGGTTAAAAAATTGAATAAAATTTGAAATTGAGTTCAATTGGACACAATTTGGGCTAGGATTGTAATAAGTTGGATAAAATTAGGCTAAAATTGTTACAAATTGGCAAAATCAAACTAGAAAATAAATATATTGAAAAATAAAATTGACTAAGGTTGCGGATTAATACAATAATAATAATAAAAGTAAAATAAATAATATAATTATGCTCAGTCTAGTTATGAGTAAATTGTGTAACTAAAAGAACGACATATAATATATTACTTTAAAATCAACGATAACAATAATATAAATATGTTATTATATATATAAAATTTATATATATATATATATATATATATATATATATTATATTTAGTATAAATAATATTTTTTATTAATGTCTAATTTCTTTGCATTTTATGTTTCTTATTCTTCAAGTTTATCCTTTTCCTATTTAAAATTTTCAAGTCAATAAAATCCTACGTAAATCTCCAAGAAATAGTTTAAGCTAAATTTGTAGCAACACAAATCCCCAATAATTTCTCAAGTAATAATTTCATTGGTAAATCCCCAAGAAATAATTTCAGCTAAATTTGTAGCAACACAACCCCCCAATAATTTCCCAAGTGAGTAAATAAATATATATGGATTTAAAAAATATATATATTTGTCCATATACCTGCGGATTTACCTAGAGATTAAATACCTATCGATATATTTACTCAGGTAATGTCACAAGTAATAATTTTACAGGTAAATCTCCAAGAATAAATCCCCAGCAAAATTCGCAGCAAAAAATCTCCAAATAATTTCCTAGGTAATAATATTCATTACATATATTCTACCAAAATATCTCTACGTAAATTCGTAGGATCAATTACCTAGGAATTTTCCTATGGATTTAAAATATATATATATATATATATATATATATATATATATATATATATATATATATATATATTTGTTCATATACCTGCGGATTTACCTAGAGATAAAATATCTACCGATACATTTCCCCAGGTAATGTCACAAATCTCCAAGAATAAATCCCCAGTAAAATTCGGAGAAAATTTTTTCAAATAATTTCCCAGGTAATAAAATCCATTACATAAATTTCTACCAAAATATCTCTAAGTAAATCCATAGGATAAGTTACCTGTGGGTTTTTCTATGGATTTAAAAAATATATATTTGTTCATATACCTGCGGATTTACCTAGAGATAAAATACCCGCTGATACATTTCCCCAGGTAATGTCGCAAGTAATAATTTCACAGGTAATCCCCAAGAATAAATACCTAGCAAAATTCGCAGCACAAAATCCCCAAATAATTTCCCAGGTAATAAAATCCATTAGATAAATTTCCACCAAAATATCTCTAAGTAAATCCGTAGGATAAATTACCTGGAGATTTTTCTATGGATTTAAAAAATATATATATTTACTCATATACCTGTGGATTTACCTAGAGATAAAATACCCGTCGATACATTTCCCCAGGTAATAACGCAAGTAATAATTTTGCAGGTAAATCCCCAAGAATAAATCCCCAGCAAAATTTGCAGCACAAAATCCCCAAATAATTTTTCAAGTAATAAAATCCATTACATAAATTTTCTCCAAAATATCTCTTAGTAAATCCGTAAGATAAATTATCTGGGGATTTTTCTACGGATTTAAAAAATATATATATTTGTCCATATACTTGCGGATTTACCTAGAGATAAAATACCCACCGATATATTTCCCCAGGTAATGTCGCAAGTACGAAGTTTGTACAATATGGCGCCAAATTTACCTGCGGAATTTGTTGTAAATATATAGTTCACAGGTAATATATTTTAATATTGATGAATTTAATAATTTCGTTGGTAAATCTGCATGTATTTCCTGCGTTATTATTCCTTAGGTAAAATCTCCAGGCAATAAGCAGTTTTCTAGTAGTGTCTCTATTTCGTCTCTCTCTAAGCTAGGGTTCCTAAACTTGAGGACGTTCATTGTTCTCTCTCAAAAATTGACGACGGTGGATGGTAACGACGTCGGTGAACCGATGGTATTGAAGGTCAATGAAGAAATTCCTATCTTCATGGTAAAAATTTATTCCATTTTCTACAAGAGTTTATGAAGTTTAAAAATCTGTGAATTTGTGTTGGTGTTGGCTAAATCTGTGAATTTCTGTTTAGTCGCTTTACATGGAATCTCATTTTTGGTATGCCTACTATTTTAAAGATTATGTTCATGTCTACTATTCCTTGTACAGTCGATTTTTACATATAGTAACACTGTTCCAAAAAAGGGCTGCATTTAGAAAAAACTTAGGGAATAATGATGGAAATTTGGGGCTTTTGGTTACTGAAATGTGCAGCGGAACATACGCTCCTTTTAGGTTCTTCAATATCTGGACACAACACCCTAATTTTCTGAATATTATTGCCGAAGTTTGGAGGAAAAACTTGCTCCAAACGAGACGACACACAACTAGCTTCATTCTGAGCTTGTGATTACACCAAATAAGATAAATTATAAACTAGTGAGATTTAGAGAATCCTCAATAATCTTAGTTAAATAATAAAGTTATTAACTATTGAAATGAAATAGACTCGAATTGAGCACAATAATTAGCGATGATCCATATAGCTGATGAATAGTTATACCAAACAAGAAACAAAGTTGGGGCTAATTGGAATCATAGGTTCAACTTAATTAATTCTTTGGCTCAATATATGTGTATAAACTATAGACTAAAAATTATTAAAATACATTTATAAGATCACAGTCACTATGAAATTAAAATCGTTGATTCTGATTTTGTACTTTCTGCTTCAAATTGGTAACAATGACTGGAAAGTTCCACACACATTTTGCTGATTTTCTTTACCAGTTACGTCTACATCAGCTCATTGAATAATTTGATATGACCCCCTTTTTTTTGTTACTTAGTAGTATTTATAGTTTTTATTTAGATCTTCCTTTAGCCAATCATCAATTTTCTTTCTTCTTTTTCATAACACCTGAGTAGGGCCAGAAAATATAGTATGTGGACTCCATCATAGAGATTTTTTTTTCAAAAAATAAAAATAAAATAAAAATACATCCTCTTTATTTTTATCAAATGATAAATAAATGACATTGTCTTTGCCAACAACTGACTATGCTATATGTCCTAAAATGTTAGCTCCAATTAAGATTGATGCTACAGTGGTCCATTGAAAAATATGCTACAGGGTTTAAGGTTGACTACTCAGGAGGATATAAAAGTGCCATTCTTCATTTTTACAGATCTCTTATGAGATCTGCTGCTCCCTCTTTATCTTCTATTAATAAAGCTATTATGAGAAGGGTCTAGTTCTCAACCAATAATAAGATTTCCAACTCTGTCAAGACATAACTGATGTAGAAATTCATTCTGCCCGTTCTTTTATAGGTGACGACAAATAACCTAGGGTAGGTAGTTTCAATGTACATTTTACCAAGAAAGCTTAACCACTTATTCAAAGTGATTCTGGAGGTTGTTAAGGGATACTTTACTTCAAGCTTTCTGCATAAAGCTGTAAATTGTACTTCCATTACGTTGGCCATAGAAACTCAATCCTACAACCATAAAGGAGTATAGACCAATAACATGTCGCACCATTTTGTACAAGATTATTGCCATCGTCTTGACAACTTGATTACAAACTGCGATTCCCTCAATTATTAATAAATCTCTATTAGAAGAAGCCAATATCGAGCTGTCATCGAGCTGTCTATATGAGTCACCTGCTTGTATTTTCTTCAGGTCCAGGATTTGCATTCCATTACTCCTGACTGCTGCTTGGAAGTCAGTGTGCAGTTATTCATCCCCTTTCTTCTCAACAGGTTTGTGAGATTCTACTACTAGTTATCTGTTTTGTGACTTGTTCCCTGTTTGGCTTTGCATTCCATTATTTTGACCTTTTGAAAATATTAGGCATATACAGTAGGTAGAGACTAGATAAGTGTTTTTCATTTGTTTGTACATATTATGAGATATTAATAAATTTTCCATATAGGTGTATTCGTAGGTTCCTTCCATTTTGTTTTTCCTCATCCATTGCATGATGGTGTTGAACCAGTTGTAATGATTTAAGTATAGAGACACAAAAAAAAGGTTCGTTGCTGGCTTCTTTACTATGTTGTATTGAATCTCTAGATTTTCTTCTTGTGTCCATTACGTAGTAGCATCTCTAAACAAACCTGTTATTATTTCGTTTCTCTTATTTTTGTTTGTCTTCTCTATTATTATTGTTTTTTTTCTTGTGTAGATGAAAAATAAAGATCGTACATGGATGTATAATAGACTTTATCCTAACCGTGCTGGGTTGAGGGGGGAATATAAACATGGCGTAGCTGGATTTATTGCTAAAGCAATGACACTTAATGATTTTCTTATTGAAGGGACGATTAGGTGTCCTTGTTGGAATTGCAAGTTTTGCAAGTTATTGAGTCCAGATGATGTTACATTACATCTTTATAGGAAGGTTTTTATGTTGAATTATATTGTATTTTTCTTTTCAGAATTATGTTGAAAGTCCAAGAAGAGAGAATAATGTTGAAAGTTCACGATATAGTGAGATGGTCAGGGATGCTTTTGGGACACACTCAGGGGCTCAAAATGAACCAAATGATGAGGCTACGCACTTTTACGAACAGTTAAAAGAAGTTAGTCATCCATTGTATAAAGGATCAGTGCATTCTAAGTTATCTGTTGTCGTTCGGTTACTGAATATTAAATCAGATCATTCTATTTCTGAAGGGGGCATAAACTCTATCATTGGACTTATGAATGAACTTAACCCAAATAAAATTGACTTACCCAAAGATTTCTACACAACAAAGAAATTGGTTTCTAAGTTAGGACTTTCATCAGAGAGGATTCACTGTTGCGAGAAAGGTTGTATGTTATTCTATAAGGAAGATGCAAATTTAGAACATTGCAAATTTTCTAATTAGCCTCGTTATAAGGAAGTCACAGATGCCAAAGAGAAGAAGGTTCTTGTGAAGTCGATGTATTACTTACCCCTTATACCACGGTTAAAGAGGTTGTATGCATCAATGAGCTCTTCCCCTCATATGAGATGACACTATGAAAATAAAGACCACCTGGTATTTTATGTCATTCGTCAGATGGAGAAGCATGGAAGCATTTTGATAGTGTGTATTCGAATTTGGCTAGTGAACCAAGAAACATTAGGTTGGGATTATCTACTGATGGATTCACTCCATTTTCTGTCTCAGCTACACCATATTCATGTTGGCCAGTGTTTGTGACTCCTTATAATCTCCCGCCTGAATTGTGTATGATGAGTTAGTATATATTTATAACTTACATAATTCTAGGTCCTCGCAATCCAAAAGTTTTGATTGATGTATACCTATAGCGTTTGATGGATGATTTGAACTTATTGTGGCATGAAGGTGTGGAAGCATATGATGTATCAATAAAACAAAACTTTAGATTGCGTGCTACTTTGATGTGGACTATAAATGACTTTCCTGCTTATGGAATGATGTCTGGGTGGTCGACTGCGGGCAAGTTATCTTGCCCTTGTTATAGGGAAGACACAAAAGCATTCACTTTGAAACATAGGGGTAAAAACTCATGGTTTGACTGTCACCATCGATTCTTGCCAATGCAACATGAGTTTAAGAGAAATACTAGTGATTTTATGAAGAATAAAACTGATTTTGAGGAGCCACCATCAATTTTATTGCGAGAACAAATTAGGGATAGAGTGAGGAATCTGCCTAAGGTAACAGAGTCTCCACCATCCAGGACACATGGTTATGGTATTACATATAATTGGACTAAACGGAGCATATTTTGGGAGTTAAATTACTGGAAAAATAATCTTCTGCCTCATAATCTGGATCCCATTCATATTGAGAAAACCTTCTTTGACAACTTGTTTAATACTGTTATGGACGTAAGTAGCAAAACAAAAGATAACTTGAAGGCCAAGATGGACTTAAAGGAGTATTTTCAGCGCAATGAGTTGTATCTGACATACTTAAACAATAAGATTCAGAAGCCTAAGACCAGTTACACATTCACTTTCAAGGATAAAAGAGTGATTTATGATTGGGTTAACAATTTGAGAATGCCAGATGGATATGCGTCAAATTTGTCTACATGTGTTGACATGAAAGAAGGAAAGTTGACTTCTATGAAGAGCCATGATTGTCACATTTTCATGGAGTCATTGATGCCTATTGCATTCTGTGCATTGCCCGATAGAATTTGGAAGCCCATAACAGAGAAAAGTTTATTTTTCAAAGATTTATGTTCTAACACATTAAGGGAGGAGAACCTATCTTTGATGGATGTCAACATTTTCTTAACCTTAAACAAGTTGTCAAAATATTTTTCTCCTATTGTTTTTGATGTTATGGAGCATCTTCAAATTCACTTTGTGCGAGAGGCATGACTTGGAGGGCCTGTTCAGTGTTGATGGATGTATCCCTTTGAGAGGTATTGAATTTTAACGTTTACCTTCATGTGTTTTAATTAAACATTATTTCATCTAAAATATCATACTATGTAGGACTATTGGCAAATGTAAGCGGACCATAAAAAATAGATCCCAAATTGAGGGATCAGTATGCGAGGCTTATTTGGCTAAAGAGACCTCTTATTTTTGTTCATATTATTTTGAACATGATGTACCATGTTATAGAAACTGAACTAATAGGCATGATGATGGATACAATATAGATCCTTCGGTACCACTATTTTCAATATTCAATCAACCAGGTAAAGAAAGTCCGAAAGGTGGTCCAGTTCGATATTTGAATGAGGCGGAGCTTAAGTCAGCTACAACACATGTACTATTAAATTTTCCTGAGGTCCTGCCTTTTTATAAGTTAGTACATTTATATTAAGGACAATCATTCAATGTCTATCTAAGCTTTAACTAATGAAAGTCATAACTTTGTCGGATAGCTACTTCGTGGCTTTATACGGGGATGCTACTGTTTATTCTATGTTTTCAGTATGGTTTAGAGAATATGTAAGTGTAACTTAAATATTTAACATGATTTAAACTTTTGTTCAATCTCATGTATATTCAAATTCTTAATTTTTTTTGAACTTTTTATAGGTTCATATTCCATTTAATTATGACCCAAATGGCCAATTTTTACGTGATATAGATTGGGGACCTGATGCTAAAGTCAGAAATTTTTCTACTTACTCTGTCAATGGGTACAAATTTCATATAAAAGAGTTATCTAAGGGAAAAAAACCAATAATAGTGGGGTTTGGGTAAAAGGTGATAGCGGTGTTGATTATTATGGTGTGCTTCATGAGACTTTAGAACTTGATTATCATGTTGGTTGGCCAAAGAAAAGTTTGGTTCTCTTTCGGTGTAAGTGGTATGATCCTACGCCTAGGTTATGTACAAAGGTGCACTCTCAGTACAAAATAGTTGAAATTAAGCGTACAAGGGAGTATGAACTCTATGATCCATTTGTCATTGCACAAAATGTGAAACAAGTGTATTACACTCCTTATCCTTTGAAAAAGAATAAATTTACATGGAGGTAGTTATAAAAACAAATCCCGTGGGTAGAGTTGTAGTGGAGAATGTATTAGATGTTGCGTATCAGAATGACATTTCAAGTGTTGAAGAAAGGGTGGATGATGAATTAGCAGGTGAGTTGTAGCTAGAAGGCCTATATGAAGAATTTGATCCTTCTGAACTTAGATTGAATGTTCATGATTATGGAGAAGGAATATCTGGGGCAAATGATGAGGAAGATCCAAATGATCAAAATAAAATAAGCGAGGAAGAGTTACTTGATAAAAGTGAAACAAGTGATGAGGAAGAATCGATGAATGAATATGAAACAAGTAATGAGGAAGAATTGATGAATGACTATGAAACAAGCGACGAGGATTGAGTTGTTATTAATAGTAGTAATGTGTTGTAACAAGGTTTTGAATTGTATTTTATCTGCCGCTTTTTGCTATTTTTCTTGAAAATATAGTGTCTTTTCTTTGTTAACATTTGTAGTGCCAGTAACTATGCAACATGATTTGCTTGTCTTGTTGCATTTTCTTATTACACTGCACTTATATGTATGCTTGTTCTATCTACATCATATGGAATCAGACTGCTTTCTCCTTTTGTACAGGGTAAAAATGACTTACTTGAAACTATCATTTGTGCTAGACTTTTTCTGTATCGATAGTATATCACTACAGTGGGATCCAACCCTACCATTTTTAAGTTGAGAAGTTAAAGCAAGGAGTTATTGTCACTAGTAATGTATGCTTGTTCTGCAATATGGACTGTTAAAAGGTCCATTTTTTCTCCAGTCCTGCATCAGTGTGGGTATTAATGAAAGGTACTTATTCTACATCAACAAGTTGAATTTATTACCTTTATATGTGAAGAGTCAATAGTTGAACTTACACTATATAACCAGTCCTTGTATACAGCTAATGAGTTCACAACCTTGTTTTTTATACTCTAACTCTTTGATGGTGCTTTGATCTCTTGTTGTCTATTGTTTGCTATAGCTAACTCCTGTATGAGTAATTATATATTTGTAACTCATTTGCTGAATTAGTTGTTTATGTTGTTATATTGTGGTTCTATTTTTTGCAGGTGCTTAATAAAGAAAATCAATGGCATCAAAAGGTCATGGTAATGGACAACGTAAGAAAGGTAAGAAAGGAACTAATAATCTTTCTTCAGGTCAATATACAACACCACCACCACCATCTGTTACCACAACTCTTCCACCAGCTACTACAAATATTCTTCCTCCACCAAGGGCAAATATTTCACTACCAAGTACATTTTTCATGCCCCCACCGCCCCACCAGTTCCATCTCTCTTCTCCCCACAATAGTCTACATAGTAGCTCTTCATCCGTACCTTCAACATAATCCACACCTAGGCTTTCTGGATTGAGAATTAAAAGTGCTAGCACATCAATGTCTCCATCTATTGATAGTGCTAAGGATCTAATGCCACAACACCTGCTTCCCAGATTTCAAATTTTAAAGAGGTAGTAGAATATGACGGCAACAGCAAGCTAATTATCGTCCCTGATGGTGGTAATGGTTAAGTAAACCTTATTTTTTTTTGTAATTTTTAAAATTTTTTGAAAGATAAGATAATTTAATATAATTTTATTGCAGGTTCATTCCCGTGTGTAGCGGCGGACATATGATTATAGAAGCAATTAAACCATTTTACATGGAGCCGTGGGGTAGTTGGAATGAGATTACACTCGACGTCAGAGTTCTTATGTGGAACCAATTTATAGTTTAATACAAATCAAGGAATTTAACATTTCATTATGATATCAATGATGAATTTACCTTTGTATCCATCAACACATTTCATGACTTTATATTAAACTATTTTGCAGACAAAGTGTACATGGAATTCTTGTTATGAAAACGAAATACAATGCATTTTCAAGTTCAAAGCAGCTCTACGGATGAAAGAACACTTATATGAGGCCCGAAAGAACTTGAAAAAAATCTGGTTCGCTGAATGCTGACGTGTGGGACCAATTTTTGGAAAAATGGGAGACTCCTGAATTTAGGGCGAGGAGGAAAAGGGCAAAGGCAAATAGAGCATCTCAAACGGGTGGCTCATTATACACATGAGGTTCAATGAGTTTCACTACCTACCGACGAAGACTGGTAATATTATCTTAAATCTCTGATTTGTTCGGTTTATTTTAATGTTCTAAACCGTGACATAGTGAAGCCGTGTGGGGCTATTTCGATACACTATTGTTGTTATCTTTTTGTTGTTGTTTATCTTGAAGTCTAGTGAAGCCGTGTATGGTCTATTTCAATTCACTAGCATTGTTGTTGACATCTTGTTACTCTTGTTGTTACTTGTTTCTTTTGTTGTGAACTTGCTCTTGTATCACACTGCCTAATGGTTTTAGAAAGTAAGAAAAAGAGAATTAGTGGTTTAGTTAGAGAGGTGATGGCTTAATTGGAATTAATGAGCAAAGTATTTATTATAACACTCTTAGTATAAGGCAGTCGTTGGTGTGGAGTTGTCTTAGGTAAAACATGGCGTAGGGGTGTAGTTTGATATATACAACCGATGCGTGTAAGTTTTTAGCCAAATGTAGCATATAAAAATGGGAACATCTTTAAATAACCCCTAAAAAATTGAATCCTTTTGTAGTTTAACTTGTTCTTTAACATTCTTAATCACTTTAGCTTGTTGTATACTTTCTTTAAGATAAATTCTTCATACTTCAAATCCTTGACCTGTTAAAGGAAGAAAACTTTAAAAATGTGTTGAGTGCATGACACATATTATAGTACAAGATGTAACTATTGTTAAGGACAATCTCTATATCATCTGTCCATAAAAGAGTACATCATTAAGAAGCACTGTCGATTAACAAATGTCCAATACACAATACCTGCAAAGTCAAGGGCCAAGACGACACATTATTTTGAAAAACTTGTGGATGTAGCAGTACTAAGAGAAATTAAATTTCCAAATACAGTCATCCATACATATGTTTCTATAAGAGCTCACTTAGCATTGTAAATTTGTATAGCAACAAGTAGTGATACTTACAAAAATACATGTTACAAGAAGTAAAATTATGAAAAATCAGAATTGTATGGCGCATGCTACTGAAACTTGTAGAAAGAAAATAAATCTTGAGATGTTTATGAGAAGGAATATATCACTGACTTCACGTTAATTCAGGAGATATTGCTTGGTTATCAAAGTGATAGAAAAGGTGAATAAATATGCATTTCAAAGAAGCAATTGCAGTTGGTATAAAATACTTACTTGAAGTTATGTGCCCTCGTTTTTGCTGATAATAAGTTTAGTGCCATAAATACTACAGATGGCCCTCTTTGTTTCTAACCAAAATCCCACATACTTTAATCCATTCTAAGATAAAAAATAATGTTTTTCCTAAAAACCAAATGCTAGGAAATCTCTTCTTTTGTTCCAAGAAAATTTGTCACTTGGGTTTCACTACTCAAGTGAGTAGTAGTCAAACGAATTTTGTGTCATCAATAGATGAAGATTGCAAATTGGAAGTAAGTTCGATGAATAACTCAGATGGGTATTCTAAAGAATTGGAAATTGTTGTAAGAGCTGTACATATGGCTTGCTTGGTACTAGCAAGAGCGCGCTCCCGCCTACTAAGCTTGGGCTCTTAGGCTTATCTCGACCTTTATCTTGTCTGGGTCACTGTTTTCGTAACTGCAGATACTGCTGTTGCTGTAGTAAATGGGCTCACTTTTGGTATGAAAAGTGAAAAAAAATCTTCAAGAACTAAATGTGGAGTAGCAGAGATGATGATGATAATAAGAGGAAGAGTTATAGTATGGAGTAGAGATTCATGGAAGCTTTTTCCTACTAAAAAATGGACTTGTTTTTCTTTCTTTTGGTGTTTTGGTAATCAATTATAGTGACGTTCTCTTTTAGACTCATTCACTTCAAAAGTTTCTTAAATTTATTAGTCAATTTTTGGTATGAATATTGCACGAGTGTTGTACTATTTTCTAATCAATAACCTATATGATTGATTGTAATTTAATACTTACCTTACCATACCAACTTTTTTCAATTAAATCAATACCCCAACCTGTTAGTAACCTTTGGAAACTAATCTTGTTTTATGACTCAGCACCATCAGCACCACTGGTAGGATCATCTAGACTTAGTTCAGCACCATCAACACCATTGTCATAATCATGATTAGCACCATTGTCATATTCATCTAATTTTGCAGGAATATGAAAATGGGGGAAAAGAGCGCCCTTATTTTACGGTTTACGAAGAGACGCATAGGAAGAAAAACAAGGAAGGTACAAGAGGAGATTGGGTCAAACCGCATGCTAGGATTGCATATGTAAGATAATAACTTTTACATACATTATTTTATTATTACTCAACTTTGCTTGTTTACGTACTAACAAATAATTTTTATTTTAGGAAGAATTTCAAAAAAGCATAGAAGAGTGGCGTCAAACCCAACCTATTTCAGAGGATGGTACCATGGTCCAACCATCACCTGCAAAGATGAATAATATGTGGACAGCTGTGGTAGGTGGTCCAAAGAAAGGTAGAACTTACGGGACAGAAGTTCTCCAATCCTCGAGTACTCCTTAGTTGTTTTCCAGTTCCTCTTCTACTTTGCAAACTGTGGAAGAAATAGAAGCGATGAAAAAGCAAATTGTGGAATTAACACAGAAATGTGCAGCTAACGATGCTAGGTTTGCTAAATTTGGTAAATTGGAGGAGTTGGTTAAGAAGCACATGCCGCAACTATTTCATGACGAGAAAGATAATGAATTTGATGATAATTAGATTGTAGTTATTGTTCTTATTTTTGGTTGTGACATTTACATGTTTAAACTATTTGATTTGATGTTTGTTTTGAATGGTTTAAAGTTGTTGTATTTATAATTTTTTGTCGTGTTTGATCCTATTGTGAAAAATACATTAGTTATTATTTATAATCTGAAAGCAGTGTAAGCTAATGCAATATAATGATTATTAAATAATTATTTATCAAATAATAATTATTTATTAAATTTTTGACTACAATAGTCAGAATAATTATAATTATTAGATATTTATTTATTAAATTTCCGACTACGGTAGTCGGAATAATTAAAATTATTAAATAATTATTTATTAAATTTTTGACTACGGTAGTCGGAATAATTATAATTATTAAATATTTATTTATTACATTTCCGACTACAACGGTTGGAATAATTAAAATTATTAAATAATTATTTATTAAATTCCGACTACGGTAGTCAAAATAATTAAAATAATTAAATAATTATTTATTAAATTTTCGACAACAGTAGTCGGAATAATTAAAAATATTAAATAATTATTTATTAAATTTTGTCTACAGTAGTCGGAATAATTAAAATTATTAAATAATTATTTATTAAATTTTCGACTGCTGTAGTCGGCATATTTATAATTAGTAAATAAATATTTATTAAATTTACGACTACAGTATTCAGAATATTTATAATTATTAAATAAATATTTATTAAATATTCGAATAAATATTTATTAAATATCCGACTATATTTTCGACTAAAGTAGTCGGAAATTATTTTCCTAAAAGCTATATTCCGACTACCACAAGTAGTCGAAAAGTAGTCAAAAATACCTTAATTTTTGACCATATTCCAACTACATTGGCCGTTGAAAATTTAATGTTTTCTAGTAGTGTTGTCTCTTAGGAATGAGGTCAAAGAAAATCAGTTTCTGGATCCCGTACTCATGAAGATTAAAGATGATGCGGGTCAGCAAAAGGCGATGGATTTTGAGATTAGGGGAGACGTTATCTTGAGATATCAAGGTATGTTGTGTGTTCTTGACATAAATGAGTTGCGGTAAAGGATCCTGGCTGAAGCTTATGAGTCTAGATAAACAGTTCATCCAGGTTCGACCAAAATATATCACGACTTAAATGAGATCTACTAATGGAATAATATGAAGAGGGATGTGGCAAATTTTGTTGCCAAGTGTATGGTCTGTCAGTAAGTCAATGTGGAGCATCTATGGCTAGGTGGTACTTCACAAGAGATAGAATTACCCATATGTAAGTGGGAGATGATTAATATGGGTTTCATAATAGGTCTTCCGCGATCTCAAAACTAGTTTGATTCCATTTGGGTCATTGTAGATAGGATGATCAAGTCTGCTCACTTCCTTCCTGTGAGTACTAACTACTCAGTAGAGGATTAGCATTCATTCAGGAGATAGTCAAGTTTTATTCTTACTTTTAGCATTCTTTTCAAAAAGGTTTGGGTACTTAGGTGACCTTAGCATCGCTTTCCACCCTCAAATGGATGGGCAAGCGGAGCATAATATTCAAACTTTGAAAGATATGCTAAAAGCCTGTATGATTGATTTTAAAGGTAGTTGGGTTGACTATTTGCCTCTTATTGAGTTTGCTTACAATAATAATTATCATTCCAACATCAAAATAATAACTTTTGAGGCTCTTTATGGTAGAAGTTACAGGTCTCCTATTGGATAATTTGAGGTTGATGAGACTAGATTGTTGGGCCCTGCCTTGGTTCACTAATCAATGAAAAAGGTAAGGGTGATTAGAGAAAGACTTAATATTGCTCAAAGTCAACAATAGTCTTATGCGGATGTGAGGCAGAGAGGGTTAGAATTTGAAGTTGATGATTGGGTATTCTTTAAAGTTTCTCCTATGAAGGGAGTTATGTGGTTTGGGAAGAAAGAAAAACCTAGTCCTTGTTATGTTGCTTCTACCAGATCTTAAGAAGGATTGGTAATGTTGCTTACAAATTGGAATTGCCTATGAGTTTATCTTTGGTTCATCTCGTATTTCATGTGTCCATGCTTTAGAAGTGTGTGGGTGACTCTTCTTTGATAGTGCCTATTGAGGATGTTGGTGTTACAGATTTGTTGTCCTATGGGGAAGTTCTAGTTGAGATATTAGAAAGGCAGGTTCGTAGACTGATAACTAAAGATATAGCCTCGATGAAGGTTCTTTGGAGAAATCAAAAGGTAGAAGAAGCTACAAGAGAATCTGAAGAAGATATGAAAGTCAAATACCCATTTTTGTTTCCAACATTGAGTGAAAGTGCTTAAGGTATGATTTTCATTTCCCTCCTGTCGCATTTTGAATTTGTCCTTGGATTCTACTTTATTTCTTTTATTATCATAATAAGAATGTCCTAACATCTCATTCAGGTACGAATGATCTGGGGGGAGGGATAATGTAAGACCCCATAAAATTTGATCTATTTATTTTTGACCCTCTCGTGTACGTAATGTAAATTTTTGACTTGAATCATGATAAGGAATGTTAAAGGGGGTATTTTGAAAAAAAATTAAACTTTTCGAAAGGGATTCGGGGTCATATTGGGACCTAGAGGCAGTGAGAGTCCGCGATAGTGACGTGCCACGCTACTAGTCACCATGATAAAAGCATGGCATATTGGCTACCCTCCGTGATAGCAGCGTGCCATGCTGCTATGTAATTTTCCTTCAGTTTTGTTTTCTTTCACTTAGGGAAAAGGGATTTTTGGTCCTTTGCCCCTTAAGCGACTTAAAAATACCTAAATGACCCCTTTACCTTCAGTTATCAAGACCAAACCTTACTCTTCTTCTTTTTAACTCCCAAATCAAGAAAATTCAAGGGTTTCACAAGGATTTCATCATTCGGGCTCTAAACTTCAATTTCTCTTTGATTTCTTCTACATTTCAGGCATGTTGCTCATTTCTTAACTTGTATTTTATATTGTGGTATAAATTTATTCAATATTCATGTGATTTGAATTAATAAATTTGACATTGGATTGAGGATTTTTGGTTGTTAACACTTAAATTACTTTTCCCTTGTGTTTAATAGACTTTTCATGCTTTAATTAAATATTTTTGGACTGAATTGGTGCATTATTGTAATGGTTGAAATGAATGACATGAGTTTCACTAAATAGATGAGATTTTATCTTGGTAATGACATTAACCTCAACCCACTTTATAATCTTGATTTTTGAATATGGATTTTTACACAATTTAACTCATCTTTTGGAAACATTGAATTGCACTAAAAGAAAAATGGATAAAAAGGATTTGGATGCCCTTGGTGGCTATGATTTGGATTTTTAAATCGGTAAATGGAGTCAATTTAGCTTTATGGATTGTTTACCATAAATGAAATAGCCTGCAAGCCTATTGGTATGACGATACCAAGTTGAAAAATGCCTTAATAAAAGACTCTATGATAAATGATTGATTTATGTGCCAATTATTTTAATTTGGGCTTAAAGGAAATTGTGTAGTTCACTGAAAAGGTGTAGTCCCAGAGGGACCAACACTGAAAACTACGTTTTCCCGATATTGGGGGTCTATGACCACTGTGTCAGATTTGCACAGTATATTTTCCGGTACATACGACTAACATGGACTTGTGTCCTTCCAGCAAGGGGAGTCGGACCTATATAGCCCATGAGTGCCTTTAAGTCTGTACGAGTTACACGATTTAGGACTAAATCTTTAAAAGTTCATTCTTCTTGACCCTTGTACCTACCACAGCTATATATATATATATATATATATATATATATATATCTATATGACTGCTGTGCATGAGATTTTGACTAGATTTTTGGTAAATGTATTTATTTTATCCCTTCTCTTGAGTTACATGCAAGTTCTCTCTCCACTGACTGTCCTCGAATGCTATATCGTTTCATAATGTAGGTTTAGAAGACTTTTTTATTGATTCTATGCAACATTAGGTGGTCTGGTAATCCTATTGATCAGCTGTGACGAGGTGGGCCTCCATCTTTCGGAAGACCCTGTTATTTCACTAGTTTTCTTTATATTCCTAGTCCTTTTGGATTTGTTCGTCATAGTAGGGGGCATGTCCCGACATAGTCGGTATTCTTGGACTAGAGACTTTTGTGGACAGTATTGGGATATTGTGGTTGTTTTGTTTTGACTCTCATATTTTTATTTGACTCATCTATCTCTCTTTTTATTTTATTTGGTTTTCGCTGTATACTTTTATTGTGCTCTTGAGGTAAGGCTAGGGATTATCTTCGGCCCTCGGTGGGCTCGAGATGCCCATCACCGTCAGACCCGGATTTGAGTCGTGACAAAACAACCATGACATATATTTCAAATAATCAATAATAATGTCTACACTTTGATAGATATACACCCAACTACAAGTCAACATACAAGACTAGTTTACAACCAACTCTAGTTATTCTTTATTTCATGAAGTCTTGTTCAATACCGAAATTATAATTCTCATCACGACAAGTATAATTGTAAGTTAAAGAAGTTAGTTCACATCAGAAACCCAAGTTAACATAGTAATTTGGACTATCAGTTCAACAGTTCACTTAAGAAATCCAGCACAATAAAATCAATAATGGACCACAACAATATATATAGATATATAGATATATATCGAATTACATAAGGATCTCAAATTTCATTATCCTTAATTGGACCACACAAGGATCTCAAATATCACTATCATTAATCGGATCATAAAATAATCCCAAATATCATTATCATCAATCAGATTACTCAAGGATCCAAAAATAACAATACAACAATATAACTCAGTTCACTCAAGGAATTATCAAACTCTCCAATACTGTGTACACACATGCAAGGATCTTATATATATATCCACTAGCCATGACCTGCAAGGAATGACTCATTCCATGTACCATATAACCCAAACAACTAGTGTCTGCCACCTTATCTCAAACCAAGTGCTATATCATTCTCATACTCCCTGAAATTCATCAATTTCGTGACCATTAACTTTTACCGACTCATCTCACAATATCACATAACGAGGTAATTCAACAACAATTATATATCAAAATAATTCCTTTTTACATAATCTCGTTACAGATAATCAGAAATCAACTCGTATAGACATTCGACAAGTTCAATATTTAATAGCATACATTGTATAAGTAGACAAATAACCAGTAAACATGAATGCATAAATCCACTTGAGTTTTGACTTCAATTCAACCATTATCTAATGCTTTAAATGCAATCATCAAGTAAGTTTTATAAATATCATCCCTTGCACCACAACACAGTCCTTATTCCGAATTACTACGATTACATTATTCAACAACAATTCTAATAAGTCATTACTCATTAGCAAGGTCACAAGCCTTTCAAGAAACATCAAGCATTAATTTAAATATACTCATTTATATATAGTTAACCTTAATTTAATTCTCAATAATCACACAATGAAATAATGTATTAGCATAATCAATTATCATCTAGTCACTCAATATGAATATAATCCCTCATCCAGTTAAACTTTTCAACCTATATACTACCATTTCTGCTCTGCAACAACCAGTTTACATCAACACTTTATAAATTCAGACAAAACCCAAATTACCAATTCCTAGCTTCCCAACCCGTAGTCCCAAAATCAGACACCAATATGCATGTTCCTAGAATTATGACAACAAGATATACCTCACAGAATCATTCAGGATCTACTCAAAACAATAATTATATCAAACTGGGTTCAATTTCACATGATGTTCTGACTATTACTAGTTATTCATGCGTCCACAGATCTAAGTATGAAATCTACCGTCAAACTATATTACATTTATAATGACCCAACTTCTATTGGCAATTTAATCAAAATAATCTTAATAAAGAAATTTAAGGAGAGTTAATTAGGAGTGGGCCAGGCCGATTCTCTTATTCTTATTGCTTCAACTAACGTGACTGAAGAGAGGGTAAATATTAAGGCATTTGGTCCCATTATTTTAAAAGAATGAAGCAAGCAATTTGACAAGCTTTGGGGGAGTTCAAAGACGATAAAATCTGTTTCAAGCGAAAAGCTATACGCATTTCCCATCACTCTTAATTTACAGCGGTATTTGTGTCATGTTCTATATATATAGGTACAACATGAAAATTGCAGGAAGTGTGTAATATGCTTTCTACCATTACAATAGTTTAAAAGAAATTAATTGGAAAAATCATTATTACTTAATTATAGAATGATGCATGCAGAACAAAAAAATGCTTTGGTGAACTGGTAGATTTTGATAGAAAATTATTGGATGAAAAAGTTGTTGTGGAAAACCATTTTGTTTTTAGTGTCTAACATTTTTGATGTGAATGACATTATTATAGCTAATGATTGATC
Organism: Capsicum annuum; assembly: GCF_002878395.1. NCBI lineage: Eukaryota > Viridiplantae > Streptophyta > Magnoliopsida > Solanales > Solanaceae > Capsicum > Capsicum annuum. The sequence goes on along the minus strand of NC_061111.1, from coordinate 33,305,794 downwards.
AATAATGAGAGGACTAAAGCATTAGAGTAAAGACACCCAAAGTAGAATTAAACTAGAGCATAGCAAGGGTTTAACTAGCATGAAAACATCGTATAAGAATGTAGTCTCCAAACAAGTAAGCAATATATGACTGTTTGGGCAATTGTTTTCATATGAAAAGTATCGTGTTTGTCATTTGTTTAAGTTCCTATTTTATTAATTGGACTGAAAGTAGATTGCGATTTTGACTTACTCAAAAAAGTTAGAGGGTTCGCCTAAGGGATTTTGATCACTCTAAATTCGTTTTGGTGTAGTTTGAGGTGATTCGAAGACTCGAGGAATGATTCTTGTTGTTGGAAATGGTGCTTGAGTGGTGAATTTGAGGTAAGTGAGACTTTAAGCTTTGGGGCTTGTTTTTAAAATTATTTTAAAAATATTTTTTTGTTTGTCTGATTTAGAAGTTCATTGGATTTTTGCTATTCTCCCTATGTTGATTACTATTGATGCGGTTAAGAGTTGCTCATATCTTAACTTTGAGGATTAATTAATCATTAACTAGTTCTATCATACTCAACTCATCTCCATTAATAGAGTTTTAAAGCTAAAGGTCCCATCTTTATTGAACTCAGGGTCCTCAACTATAAAATTTTATGTTTTTGAACTACAATTTCATACTAGAAAGAGTTAATTTATGATCTAGAATAAGTTCTAAGTGATATAACCCCAACCCATAGATTTTTTTTAAAAAATTTCATGAACTTAGGGTTCTAATCCTCAATTCCACCATAAAGAGAAAGAAGATAATGGAAGAACTTACCTCAACAAAGAATTTTCATCCTAGAACTTAGAAAATTGCCCCTCTAGGATTTTGGAAAAAAAGGTTTTTTAATTCTCGAATTGAAATCCGCCAGAAATAGATATACTACCAGAAATTCGCTAGTTTCCGACTGAAAAAAGTAGTCGAAAATTTCCGACTGAAAAAAGTAGTCGGAAATTTCTGACTACTTCAGTCGAAAATATTATTTTTTTATTTTTTATTTTTAACAAAATATTTTTTCAATAGTTTTTGTGACAAAAACAGTCAGAATGTTTGGCGGTAAATTTCGAGAAATATAAATTCCGACTACAGTAGTCGAAAATAATAATAAATAAATAAATTAATAATTAATTTAATATACATCTGATTACTGTAGTCGGAAATATTAAATAAATATAATTCTAAATATCTAATAAGTCCCTTATATGAAAATGAAATAATTATTTATATAAATTATTAAATTTATATTTACGACTACTGTAGTCGAAAATACTAATAACTAAATAAAATTAAAAGTAATTAAGTATATATCTAACCACCGTAGTTGTAAATATAAATAATTAAATAAATATATTACAAAATGTATAAGCAGTTCCTTATGCGAAATTTAAAAAATAAATAAAATAAATTATTAAATATATATTTCTGACCGTTGTAGTCTAAAATGAAATTAATTAATTAAATATATTAGTAAATATATAATCGTACCCTTACACCAAAATTAAATAATTATTTGAATAAATAATCAAATATGTATTTCCGACTGCTGTAGTCGGAAATATAATTAATTAAATATATTTAATTTGTACTAACTGTAGTGGTCGAAACATTATATTGAATTATTAAATAAATAATTATATGTAAAATATAAGTTACACGGTAGTCTTTCACATTGTGTTAATTAATTTAAATATTTAATTAAGTTGTATTAATTAATTTAAATATATAATTAAATTGTAAGTATGAAATATCAAGTATATATAATCGACCGATGTAGTCAGAAATATTAAATAATTAAATAAAAAGAAAATTGTTTCTGACTACTGTAGTCGAAAATCTTATAAATAATTAATTTCAATACATAATTTATTATATTAAATACTTAACCGACCGAAGTAGTCAAAAAATTTTAATAATTAAATATGTATTTCCGACTACTATAGTCGAAATATAATTAATTAAATAATTAAATATATTTAATTTGTACTGACTGTAGTAGTCGGAACATTATATTGATTTATTAAATAAATAATTATATGTAAAATATAAGTTACACGGTAGTCTTTCACATTGTTTTAATTAATTTAAATATTTAATTAAGTTGTATTAATTAATTTAAATATATAATTAAATTGTAAGTATCAAATATCAAATATATATAACTAACCGATGTAGTTAGAAACATTAAATAACTAAATAAAATAAAATTGTTTCCGACTACTATAGTCAGAAATCTTATAAATAATTAATTTCAATACATAATTTATTATATTAAATTCTTAACCAACCGAAGTAGTCGGAAACTTTAAGTAATTAAACATATTAAATTTATTTCCGACTGAAGTAGTCGAAAATGTTCTTTTAATATACCCTAAACGCAGCTTTCCCAATTATGTCTCTCTCCCACTTCCTCTCTCTAGGGCTTCTCTCAATTCCTTAACGCAGCTTCTCTCTTCTCTCTCTCGGCTCTCTTCTCTCTTAAAAGCAAGAGTCACAATACAACTGCTTCAATTATATTTGAGAGCACAAAAGATCAAGAACAACTACAAAAAAGCTACAATAGAGTAGAAAATCAAAGTTCCAAAGGGCCTTCAGGTTAGGTTTTGCAAATGTTCTTCAGCCCAATCAAGAAAACGGAAATCAATCGGACGCATATTTTGTCGCGAACAATGTGAAAGTATATGAGGCAAGCAAAAGGCCATTCCTTGGATTGTGGTGTTAACTCAAAAAGAGCATTTACTCATCACCTGCTCGGCTGCTTCATCTGTCGAGTTTCCTCTCTTAAAAGTTGGCTATAAAGGTTGCGTCTCTTGCAAGAAGTAGTAATGGCGACGGTCAATTTCACTGATTCGAGGTAAAAAATGAACTTTATGGTTTTGGTTACTGAATCCTCATTAGATGTGCTATACTGGTTGATGTGCTGCATTTGGATTTTACAGTTGAATTATCTTGCATCACCTGATCTGTATGACTTGCATTCCTTTATATGCATCGACTAATACAAGTATGATTGATTGGAGACTGTATATGTTGGTCTTTTAGGGGCTTTATAGGTACATGTTACAATTAAAGTTTGTTTAGTGTTTTATTATACTATTTGGTATTATAATGTCCAATTAGGTTAATATTTGTTCAGGTTAGCTGGTTAGCTAGTAGACTTTGTGGAACCGTCGAGGTGTGTGTAAGCTGGCACGAACACTAAAGTTTTTTTTTTAAAAAAAGATTAATGCATCAGTAGATTGAATAGCTCTTGGGATATAGGAGCATTTTTATTTGGATCAGGCAAGACTGACCAACATATCAAAAAGCTTCTTAATGAAAAGTAAGAAGAAACTACTATAAGGATTGATCATACTCTTGGGTCGTTGCCTATTCCATCCATAGCCTTAAATTTGATGAGGGATGCTAGAACTTAATGTGTTACAAAGACGAGAAAATTAAGAAAATAAAAAATAACATGGTAAAAAATTAAAGAAATAGTAAGAATAAAGTCTATGCTTAGTGGTCATAAAAGTAGTTAGGTGGAAATTGTTTGAGCTCAATTTTGAGTTCATGTATGACCCTCTTTATTAGAGACCTTTAAGATTCAGTAGGAAGACAAAATCCCATACCCATCAAGTCATGTGCATCACCTCCAGATTGGTCTCATGAAAAATCCATCTGTAGTTCATCTTCATCATCAGACATTGTAGCACCTGTTCCCTCTCTAAGTGTTGCTCTTAGCCACAAAAAATTTCATACATATATATTAAACAAGTAAATAGCTATTGTTGCTGATAAAAAAATTCCAAGATATTAAAGAAGCAAATAGCTATCACATGGATTGGATACCTTTTACTGATAAAAAAAATCTTCTTTTAATTAAAATATTCTATTGTTGCTGGCTTCTTTACTATGTTGTGTTGAATCTCTTAGTTTTTTGTTTGTGTCCACTGCGTAGTAGCATCTCTAAACAACCCTGTTATTGTTTTGTTTCTCTTGTTTTTGTTTCTCTTTTCTATTATTATTGTTCTCGTTCTTATGTAGATGGAAAATGAAGATCGTACATGGATGTAAATAGACTTTATCCTAACCATGCCGGGTTGAGAGAGGAATATAAAGCTGGGGTAGCTGGATTTATTGCCAAAGTAATGACACTTAATGATTTTCTTATTGAAGGGACAATTGGTGTCCTTGTTGGAATTGCAAGTGTTGCAAGTTGTTGAGTCCAGATGTTGTTACATTACATCTTTATAGGAAGGGTTTTATGTTGAATTATACTGTGTGGACAACTTATGGAGAGAGTAGTGCTGCTAATAATTTTACTTTTCAAAATTATGTTGAAAATCCAATAAGAGAGAATAATGTTAAAGTTCACGATATAGTGAGATGGTCAGGGATGCTTTTGCGACACACTCAGGGGCTCAAAATGAACCAAATGATTATGCTAACCACTTTTATAACAGCTAAAGGAAGCTAGTCATCCATTGTATGAAGTATCAATACATTCTAAGTTATCTGTTGTCGTTCGGTTACTAAGTATTAAGTCAGACTATTCAATTTCTCAAGAGGGAATGAACTCTATCATTAGACTTATGAAGGAACTTAACCCAAATAAACTTGACTTACCCAAACATTTCTACACAACAAATAAGTTGGTTTTTAAGTTAAGACTTTTATCAGAGAGGATTCACTGTTGCGAGAAAGGTTGCATGTTATTCTATAAGGAAGATGCAAATTTAGAACATTGCAAATGTTGTAATCAACCTCGTTATAAGGAAGTCAGACATTCTAAAAGGAAGAAGGTTCCTGTGAAGTCGATGCATTACTTACCCCTTATACCAGGGTTAAAGAGGTAGTATGCATCAACGAGATCTGGCCCTCATATGAGATGGCACTATGAAAATAAAAGACCACTTGGTATTTTATGTCATCCGTTAGATAGAGAATCATGGAAGCATTTTGATAGTGTGTATCCGAATTTTGCTAGTGAACCAAGAAACATTAGGTTGGGATTATCTACTGATGAATTCACTCCATTTTCTGTCTCAGCTAAACCATATTCATGTTGGCCAGTGTTTGTGACTCCTTATAATGTTACACCTGAATTGTGTATGATGAGTCAATATATATTTCTAACTTGCATTATTCCAGGTCCTCGCAATCCAAAAGTTTTGATTGATGTATATCTGCAGCCATTGATTGATGAGTTAAAATTATTGTGGCATAAAGGTTTGGAAGCATATGATGTATCAATGAAACAAAACTTTAGATTGTGTGCTACTTTGATGTGGACTATAAATGACTTTCCTGCTTATAGAATGATGTTTGGGTGGTTGATTGCGGGCAAGTTAGCTTGTCGTTGTTGTATGGAAGACATAAAAACATTCACTTTGAAACATGGGGGGTAAAAACTCATGGTTTAACTGTCACCGTCGATTCTTGCCAATGCAACATGAGTTTAGGAGAAATACTAGTGATTTTATGAAGAATAAGACTGATTTTGAGGAGCCACCGCCAATTTTGTAGCGAGAAGAAATTTGGGATAGAGTGAGGAATTTGCCTAAGGTAACAGAGTCTCCACCATCTAGGATACCTGGTTATGGTGTAACACATAACTGGACTAAACGAAGCATATTTTGGGAGTTAGATTATTGGAAGGATAATCTTCTGCCTCATAATCTAGATCCCATGCATATTGAGAAAAACTTCTTTGACAACTTATTTAATACTGTGATGGATGTAAGTAACAAAACAAAAGATAACTTAAAGGACAGGATGGACTTAAAGGAGTATTGTCGGCGTAGTGAGTTATACCTGACATACTTAAACAATAAGATTCAGAAGCCCAAGGCCAGTTACACATTCACTTTGGAGGATAGAAGAGTGATTTATGATTGGGTTAACAATTTGATAATGCAAGATGGATATGCGTCAAATTTGTCTAGGTATGTTGACATAAAGGAAGGAAAGTTGACCTCTATGAAGAGCCATGACTGTCATATTTTCATGGAGTCATTGATGCCTATTGTATTCTGTGCATTGCCCGATAGAATTTGGAAGCCCATTACAGAGATAAGCTTATTTTTCAAAGATTTATGTTCTAACACATTAAGGAAGGAGAACCTATCTTTGATGGATATCAACATCCTCTTAACCTTAAACAAGTTGGACAAAATTTTTCCTCCTGGTTTTTTTTATGTTATGGAGCATCTTCCTTTCACCTTGTGTGAGAGGCATGACTTGGAGGTCCTGTTCAGTGTCGATGGATGTATCCCTTTGAGTGGTATTGACTTTTGAAATTTACCTTCATGTGTTTTAATTGAACATTATTTCATCTAAAATATGATACTATGCAGGACTATTGGCAAATATAAACGGACCATAAAAACCAAATCCTGAATTGAGGGATCAATATGTGAGGCTTATTTGGCTAAAGAGACCTCTTAATTTTGTTCATATTATTTTGAACATGATGTACCATGTCTGAGAAACCGACCTAATCAGAATGATGATGGAGACAATACAGATCCTTCGGCACTATCATTTTCAATATTCAATCAACCAGGTAAAGGAAGTTCGAAAGGTGGTCCAGTTCGATATTTGAATGAGGTGGAGCTTAAGTCAGCTACAACACAAGTATTATTAAATTGTCCCGAGGTCCTTCCTTTTTATAAGTGAGTATATTTATATTAAGGACAATCGTTCAAGGTCTATCTAATCTTTAACTAATGAAAGGCATAACTTTGTTGGGCAGCTACTTCGGGCTTTATATGGGGATGCTGCTGTTTATCCTATGTTTTCAGTGTGGTTTAGAGAATATGTAAGTGTAACTTAAATATTTAACAAAATTTACACTTTTGTTCAATGTCATGTGTATTTAAATTCTAACTTTTTTAAAAACTTTTTATAGGTTCATAATCCACTTAATTATGACCCCAAATGACCAGTTTTTACGTGATATAGCTTGGGGACCTGATGCTAAAGTCAAAAAGTTTTCTAAGTACTCTGTCAATAGGTACAGATTTCATACAAAAGAGTTCTTTAAGGGAAAGAAATCTAACAATAGTGGGGTTTGGGTAAAAGGTGATGGTGGTGTTGATTATTATGGTGTGCTTTACGAGATTTTAGAACTCGATTATCATATTGGTTGGCCAAAAAAAAAATTGGTTTTCTTTTGATGTAAGTGGTATGATCCTACTCCTAAGTTAGGTACAAAGGTGCACCCCAGTACAAAATAGTTGAAATTAAGTGTACAAGGGAGTATAGACTCTATGATCCATTTGTCATTGCACAAAATGTTAAACAAGTGTATTACGCTCCTTATCCTTTGTGTAAGAATAAATCTGCATGGTGGGTAGTTATAAAAACAATGCCCGTAGGTAGAGTTGTAGTAGAGGATGAATTGGATGTAGCGTATAAGAATGACATTTCAAGTTTTGAAGAAAGGATGGATGATGAATTAGCAGATGAGTTGCAGCATAACGAATGCTTGTATGAAGAATTTGATCCTTCTGAGCTTAGATTGAATGTTCATGATTATGGAGAAGGAACATCCGGAGCAAATGACGAGGAAGATCCACTTGATGAAAATGAAATAAGCGAGGAAGAGTTACTTGATGAAAATGAAACAAGTGATGAGGAAGAATCGATGAATGAATATGAAACAAGTGATGAGGAAGAATTGATGAATGACTATGAAACAAGCGACGAGGATTAAGTTATTATGATTAGTAGTAATGTGTTGTAACAAGGTCTTGAATTGTATTTTAGCAGTTGCTTTTTATTATTAGTTGTTGTAACAAGGTCTAATATTAGTAGTATTGTGGTGACATTTCAATAGTGTTCAGCATCCCATGCTTGATCTAAGTAGTTAGTTTTATGATTGTTGATTAGTCATTTAGATTATACATTTACTTCTCTTGTGAGGTCTTGGTTTGAAAACAATTTTACATTGAACAAAATAATTTCACTCTATTACTTGTTTGTATAATATTAGTAATAATTATATTGTGGATTTCTATCTAGTATAATAATACTGTGGATTTGTAGTTTTCTAACCTTCTTTTAGAGATTTTTTCCCTTTGTAGTAATGGTGAATAAGGTGTAATTGTTTATGTATTTATTTTGCCAAATTAAAGTTTGGAGGGATATAGAATATGGAAAATAGGTGATGTTTTGGTTACTCCAATCACATGCGCAGAGATTACTTTTTAGCAATGCATCTAGTAGATGCGACTTTCTTTCACTTAGTACTACAGGGAATGCAAAATTTAATTTTTCTTTCATCTAAGAAACATATATGGGCAGCATAACACAGACTAACTCCTTTTTGTGTTGTTTTTTTTTTCAGGTGGTTAATAAAGAAAATCAATGGCATCAAAAGGTCATGGTAATGGACGGCGTAGAAAGGTAAGAAAGGACTTGATAATCTTTCCGAAGGTCAATATACACCACCACCACTGCCACCTGTTACCACAACTCTTCAATCAGTTACTACAAATATTATTCCTCCTCCTAGGCAACAATTTCACTACCAAATGCATTTTTCATGCCCCCACCACCCCACCAGTTTCAGTCCTCTTCTCCCCATAATAGTCTACATAGTAGCTCTACATCTGTACCTTCAACATCATCCACACCTAGCCTTTCTGAATTGAGAATTGGAGGTCCCAACACATCAATATCACCCTCCATTGATAGCACTGTAGCATCTAATGCTACAGCAGCTGTATCCCAGATTCCAAAATTTAAAGAGGTAGTAGAATATGACGGCAACGGGCGGTTAATTATCTCCCCTAATGATAATGGGTAAGTAAATCTTATGTTTTTTCATAATTTTTAAAATTTTTGCAAGCTAACATAATTTAATGTAATTTTACTGCAAGTTCATTCCCGCTTATGCTGGCGGACATATGGTTATAGAAGCAATTAAAGTATTTTACGCGGAGCCGTGGGGTAGTTGGAACGAGATTTGACTCGACATCAGAGTGCTTATGAGGAATCAGTTTGTGGTATAATCAAAATCAAAGAATTTACCATTTCAGTATACTATCAATGATGAATTTACCTTTATATATGTCAACTCATTTCATGACTTTATATTAAATTATTTTGCAGACAAAGTGTGCATGAAATTCTTTTCATGATAATGAAATACAACGCATTTTCAAGTTGAAAGCAGCTCAACGTATCAAAGAACACTTGTATGAGGTCCGGAGGTACATGAAAAAACTTGGATAGCTGAATGCTAATGTGTGGGATCTGTTCTTGAAAAAATAGGATACTTCTGAATATAGGGCAAGGAGAGAACGGGCAAAGGCAAATAGAGCATCTCAAATGGGTGGCTCGTTGCACACTAGAGGTTCGATGAGTTTCACTATACATCGACGAAAACTGGTAATAATAGCTTAAATTTTTGATTTGTTCAGTTTAGTTCACTATTCTATACCGTGACATAGTGAAGCCGTGTGGGGCTCTTTCGATTCACTATTGTTGTTATCTTCTTCTTGTTGTTTATCTTTAAGTCTAGTGAAGCCGTGTGTGGCCTATTTTGATTCACTAGCATTGTTGACATCTTGTTGCTCTTGTTGTTGTTCATATTGAAGTCTAGTGAAGCCATGTGTGGCCTATTTCGATTTACTAGCATTGTTGACATCTTGTTGCTCTTGTTGTTGTTCATATTGAAGTCTAGTGAAGCCGTGTGTGGCCTATTTCGATTCACTAGCATTGTTGACATCTTGTTGCTCTTGTTGTTGCTTGTTTCTTTTGTCGTGAAATTGATCTTGTTCATCTTGTGTTATCACTTGGTGGGAATACACTAGGTTTGTTGGTGGTGGTGATGGTGGTTTGGTTTTGGTTTTAATTAGGAGTGTTTTATGGACTTCCATCAGTTGTGATTTTGAGGGAAATGAATTGACTTTTGTACTAGGAAAAATAATTTAGATAGGTTATGTTCATGTATCGGCTTTAAGTTGTTTGTTTTAATGTTTCTGAGAGCTAGCTTTTGAATGGTCTGATTATAGAAATCTTTTTTAAAAAAAGAAAGAAATTATAGTAAAATAACTAAATCCGATTAAACTATCTGGTACATCAAAATTATAGTAGTGAAAACTTGTGTCATATTATTTACGCATACTCCTGTTTAGCTGCTGAAATTGTTTTAGCTAAACTGCTGAAACTGTTTTAGCTAATAAAATCTGGTCCTATGTTTTACAGTGGATTAACTATGTCAAATTCACTAGTTCATGCGTCATATTGGAATTAGGTGGTCATTTTTTTCCTGGGGATGCCTTTTTGGGGGGGTGGGGGTAGGGGGCAAGTGATCGATCATCTATAGAAGGTTTTGTGGAAACTGAACAAGTAGCTGATTGATAGATGCATGGTTTATATCTTTACTTTATTATGTACTTACACTGTGTAGGAATTGAAGTTAATATTGATTATTTTCCCATGAATAATATTTCCCTTAAGTACTACTATATATTAGCTAGACTTCATTCTTGATGCAAAGAGATAATATGGTTTCAGCACAGCCATATTCTGCATATTATGAAAATTGGGAAATATTTCCTTGTGAAAGAAGCTAAGGCTAATCAATTTATATATGTACTTTTTGTCATCAGCCACTTCAATCTAGGACTTTTTTCCTTGATACATATGTTGTTAAGAGTACCTGTTATCATCTATCAGTTCTAGAGATTTTATTTACTCCTAAATTTAGTATATGATCTTTTTTTTTCCATCCCAGGGAGGATTAATAGTGTTCACACTTACCCTCTAGCGTGACTCAAGCTCTCAACCTAATCATGCCTCACTTGTCTAGTCATATTTATCTCTCTAGCTAATCATTTTTTTGTTGTTCTGGAGAAGAGCTAATTAAGTAAGCAGTAAAGTTTCCTAGTATTGAGGATATCAAACAAGAATAAATGTTGCTGGATTTTTAAATCATAATGAAACACTGAATTTTTTAATTTTGTAACCTCCCAGGACACCTTTACTAGAAAGAAACCAGCTGCCAGCTTCAACAGTCTTTATTTGACTTACTATTTCTTTATGTCATGTAACTACTTTCATTTGTATAGAGCACTAGGAATATAATTACCATTAAATTCTAGTTGCAGATTTGTGCTGTTTACACTTGAGTTTCTTCCATTTGCAAATTTTCCAACTAGTAGTTCATACTGTCAGAAATATTTTGCTGCATGACATCTGCTTGGTTCTGGAGAATCAGTAGAAAGTTCTGATAGTAGCTATAACTTTTTGAAGATGTAGGATTGTTACTTGGCTTTGGGACTTTAAGAACATAAAATGTATAGCTAGCGTTCTCTGTCAAAACTCAACAAAAGGAAGTATATTTGTCAAATAGTTAGTGTTGGTAACCATTATTTATATATTTGTTCTTTGTTTCTGAAAATCATTTGGAATGCTGAAAAGGTAGTGAAAAATTGTGTGGCAATGTATCCAAGATATCTCTATGATACGTTAGTAGTAGGTTAAATAATTAATTTTACGCTAGTTAATTTTTTTTCTTTAAACAACAAAATCATTTAACATTGTTTAATGAAGCTTATTGTACTTGGATTTATTTCATTAACTCTTGACATTTTGATAAGGAGTGAATGTTTTCCTAGTTGAGATAAGGTATTAGCAACTTTGGGGCATTAGCTCCCTATATAGCTGTTGACCCTTTCCAAACTATCTATTTATAGCTTAAACACTTGAAAAGAATCCACCTAAACTACTACTTCTGTTGGATTTGAGTATTTTCAAATCATGGACTCCATGATCTATTATTAGTCTTAAGATGTTTTGGTCTATGCTGCCTGGACTTATCTTCGTACTTGCATTATCTCTTTTTCTAAAATTTTACAGGAATATGAAAATGAGGGAAAAGAGCGCTCTTTTATTGATGTCTACGAAGATACGCATAAGAAGAAAAACAAGGATGGTACAATAGGAGATTGGGTCGAACCGCGTGCTAAGAATGCATATGTAAGATAATAACTTTTACATACATTGTTTTATTATTACTCAATTTTGCTTGTTTAAATACTGACAAATGATTTTTCTTTTAGGAAGAATTTCAAAAAAGCATAGAAGAGTGGCGTCAAACCCAACCTACTTCAGAGAAAAGTACCATGGTCCAACCATCACCTGAAAAGCTGAATAATATGTTGACAACTGTGGTAGATGGTCGAAAGAAAGGTAGAACCTACGGGACAGGGGTTCTCCAATCCTCGAGTAGTCCTTCTTTGTTTCCCAGTTCCTCTTCTACTTTACAAACTATGGAAGAAATGGAAGCGATGAAAAATCAAATTGTGGAATTGACGCAGAAATGTGCAGCTAACGATGCTAAGTTTGCTAAATTTGATAAATTGGAGGAGTTGGTTAAGAAGCACATGCCGCAAGTATTTCAGGACGAGGAAGATAATGAATCTGATGATAATTAGATTGTAGTTATTGTTCTTATTTTTTGTTGTGACATTTAGATGTTTAAACTAATTGATTTGATATTTGTTTTGAATGGTTTTAAGTGGTTGTATTTATAAATTTTTGTCATGTTTGATCCAATTATGAAAAATACATTAGTTATGTTGTTTATGATCTGAAAGCAGTGTAAGCTAATGCAATATAATAATTATTTAATTATTTATTGAATAATAATAATTATTATTATTAAATAATTATTTAATAATTTTTCGACTATAGTGGTCGGAATAATTAAAATTATTAAATAATTATTTATAAATTTTTTGACTACATTGGTCGAAATAATTATTATAATTAAATATTTATTTATTAAATTTTCGACTACAGTAGTAGAATAATTAAATTATTAAAATAATTATTTATTAAATTTCCGACCACAGTAGTCGAAATAATTATAATTATTAAATATTTATTTATTAATTTTTTGACTACATTAGTCGGAATAATTAAATAATTAAATAATTATTTATTAAATTTCCGACTACAGTAGTCGGAATAATTATAATTATTATATATTTATTTATTAATTTTTCGACTACAGTAGTCATAATAATTAAATTATTAAATAATTATTTATTAAATTTTTGATCACAGTAGTCGGAATAATTATAATTATTAAATATTTATTTATTAATTTTTCGACTACAGTGGTCGGAATAATTAAAATTATTAAATAAATATTTACAAAATATCCGACTACATTTCCGACTGAAGTAGTCGGAAATAAGTAGTCGAAAAATATTTTTCGACAAGCTATATTCCAACTACCATAAAGTAGTTGGAACTACCTTATTTTCTGACAACTTTCCGACTAAACAGGCCGTCGGAAATTTACTGTTTTCTAGTATATACTGCTCGAACCCCACTTTAACAACCCTTCTATAGAAGCCCGATCCTGCTATAGCAGCCTCAATTTTTCAGTACAAACAATCTTCAGTAAAATGGTCATAACCATTTACTCCAAAAGTGGATTAACAAACGGTTGGCGACGCCCAAAAAAAAAACTCAGGATCTTTAATTTGGGGGGTATTGAGCCCCTTAACTCTTTATATTCTAGGAAGATTGATTATTTAAAATTAACTTTAGTATAAACTTAGCTCAAACTCAATCGGTAAGGATACTTCTAACTAAACTTTGTGATAGAGGTATTATATGATGTTAATTCACATCAACACATTCCCTTACTAAATAATTGATCCTAACACCTAACACCTATGAAAAATGAGACTCTTATACTTTTATCATAGAACTTTTAGTAACACCAAAATGAATCGTTACAGAAGGACAATCAAATATTTTTATAACTATATTATTTCTTTAGATATTTTTTATTTCTATAACAAAATACTGTTATAAGTAATATATAACATAATTTAATATAAACGTTGAATTTTAACAATAATTTGATTGCTACAATTACATTTTTTAAAGAACAGTTAGCTTGAAGTGTGTCCTTTTTCTTAAGGATATTCCTCCTAGGCAAATAATATTATTATTCGGACATATTCCTCCAAGATTCATCAAATTCTTTCAGTGATTAACTAGGAGAAAAAACATACTTTCAGAAAAAAAATTCAATTTTCTTTCGATAAAGGATAAGAGCAGGGCAGAGCAGATAAAAATTGTTATTTCTATTTGTGTTAATCAAAATAATCTATATATGTATTTCTCCAATGAGTAGCTTGACTATAGATAAATAATTTACTATATAATAAATAGATATAAAACAATAGTAATATTAGATAAAATTTTAACAAATCAATAATGGACATTCGCTAGTATAATGACACAATCTTTTCAATTGTATATCAATAGAGAGATGCAATTTTAGTAATAGAAGTTAATGAGCTTCTAATTTTCTTTTCTGTATTTTGGAGTTTAGGTAGGTTGAGTATGAAACGACCTCATGCGACGTGTCAAAGATCTTCTATCTTCTCACTTCCCTTCTAGTGACCTTTCTTTATAGAAGAAGACGATCTTTTTGTGGATTTATTTGAACTTTCAATTTTCTTTCCCTAATTCAGGCCAAAAATAAAATAAAATGACTTTAAATTCATCACCTTCTCATTTGTTATCTCACACTTACTCTCTTTACCCACCGCTTTTTATATAATCCAACAATGTACCTCCACACACCGCTTCATTTCAATATAAACTCTTCATCCAGACCTCTTTAAACATCCACACAAAAATAATAATAAAGAGAAATCGGTAGAAACATACAAGATCAACCATGTCTTCTATTTTTAAAGAGACTGATGTTGTTGCTCTAGTTAACCAGAATGAAATTGCTACTAATGTTGTTCCCATTGATGTTCCTACTAATGATGGTGACATGAGATTAGGTTCAGTTCAAAAGGAAGTTGACACAAATTCATCATCATCAATTGGTGTGTTAAGTGATGGAGGTGGTCAAAATGATGAAGATGGTGAAGAAGCATTAAGCAAGGCTGATCCTGATGAAGGACCCCTCACTTCTTTAGCAGCTTTAGAAGCTGCTCTTCCTTTAAAGTCAGTTTTTTGTCTCATTTAATTAATTTCCTTTTTGATAAATTATTCTAAAAATTTTATTTTCTAATGTATTTTTTTTCAATATGATTTATACATTTCATGACGAAGATAAGAATTTTATTAAAGGGGTTTATAACAATTTATTGCAAAACATTAACCTCATTTTCCTCACGTCTTCCGTGTCCTTCCCATTAAATTTTCAGTTTTCTCTTAAATCTTATCTGAAAAGATTGAATGTATTAAATTTTAGTAAAATATTGTAAAAGTCAGATTACATGGATCCAAGCCAGATTAAAGAATTTTAGTAGATTCAATATTTTTTTTTTACATAAAATAAAAAGATTTTTTGTACCTTTAAAAAGAAGTCTAATTTTTTTTGGTTGTTATGGTTTTTTGTCATTGTTTTAGGCGAGGATTATCAGCACATTATGATGGAAAATCAAGAACATTCATGAATTTGAATGAAGTGAAAAGTGTGAAAGAGATTGAAAAGGAAGAAAGCCCGTTGAACAAGCGGAGACGTTTAACCATGGCTAGAACTATCTTAACTAAATGGGGTAGTAGCAGCTCATCAAGTTCAATGCCTTATTTGAGACCCGCTGATGATTGAAAAAAACCATAATACTGAAGTTGAACAAGAAGTCAAATCATCCACCAGTAACAATAACTTTAACTCCGTCAACTCTACCACCAACTCATTCATCAATTGACTTGGTTATCTTACATGTACCTTGATGTTTAGCTGTCGATCATGCATTTATTGTGTGAACAATCCATTTTCTAAAGTTTCTTTGTATTGTTTTTTCCTTTGAGTTGTGATGACATTTTGTTTTTAAGCTCTCAAGGTTCTATTTATATCTCCTTTTATTTTTAAGTAAGTGGATATGCAAATTATTAGGGACATGGAGCTTTCTTTATTGGCTTTAATTTGATCACTTTTTGTTACCAGTTAAGTGCTCTAAGTGGTACCATGACTTAATAATTTCTCTTTGAAATCTAAAAATCTCAGTACATTATTAAACTTTATGTTCTAATTATTCAGAGAAAAGTATAAAAAGAAGTTAGCGAGATCGAAGAAACAAATTGAAGGAAACGGGAGAGAATATATATATATGTTGGCTTTAATTTGATCACTTTTTGTTACCAATTAAGCGCTCTATGTGGTGCCATGACTTAATAATTTCTCTTTGAAATCTAAAAATCTTAGTACATTATTAAACTTTATGTTCTAATTATTTAGAGAAAAGTATAAAAAGAAGTTAGTGACCCGATAGTATTTTTACTTTGTTTGCGATTCACCAAATTCCTTATGAATAATTTTTCTAAGAAGTCACTTACTATCACGCCTTGAGTCGAGGCCCTAGATGTTGCACGCACCCGATACTATTGCTTGTATGACCGAATGTTTTGGCTTATGACACGAGCTTATATATAACATAATAAATAAATTAAAAAAAATATGAAATAAGATTCGTTAAAAGAAAAAGACTTCCATCAATGTTCATTAATATCACTTAATGTCTAATGATACCAATAGTCATGATAAATAAAGATTGAAAATTATAAAATCTATCTGATAACTAAGCCTATCTGTGAGGCCTCTAATGAGTAATAATGACAGCCGGGACAAGGCCCTGGCATACCCCCAATATCAGAAAAAACATAAGAAAATCATAATATCTAAAATTCCCCCATATAGAATAGAATCTCACTAATGGTAAAAAATACAGATTGTAATGATGGGCCTGATCATGGACTTGAGAGTCTGAATCGACATCTTGAAAAGATGAAGTACCGAAGAAGGTTGATATGTAGAATGTATTGGTATGTAAGACCGTGCCATGAAAATAATAAAACAAGGAGAAATATTAATGTAAAAAGTTTAGTCCAAGTAATGACAAGTTGGAAAAGAACAAGAACATAAACTGAAGTTATATCTGACAAATTAACGTAAATTTAATTCTTTGTTATTTGTGGCACAAGTGGCGAACCAACATAAACCACCATATGAGCATGGAATCCGATCTCGACTCAAGCAGCTAAGTCATTCTACACCTTTCCGGACATAGGACAAGACATGATATAATTTAACAGCAAGGACCCATAATTAGTATATTTTGGGATACATGAAAAAGAGTCATCCGTCTTACAAAATAATCTCTATCCTACGTTGGCAAACATAGTTTCAGACATTTATCATTTAGACCTATGCCTTCTCAGCCAGCTAACTAACTCCTTTATGCTCACAATATTATCTTATTTATTCATGTCCAAAGTGTTAGCTTTATGAGGATTATGCTCGTAGTTTGTCTTTTTTAAGATCATGTACACAATTTGGCCTTTTTAGGCCCAAAGTCTAAATTTGTCATTGTAGGGATCATGCTTGAGAATTTCCATAGTAGGTTAACAAATTATGAGTTCTCATCATTCATAACTTGTTTAGGGAGTCATGAGAGGTAAATGTCATCATACTTTATGTCATAGCTTATTGTTTGAATTTAATATCATTTAGGGGAATAATGAAGTAACTTGAAGTATTCTTGTTGAGGGTGAATCATATTCATATCAAAAGTAAGGAAACTCTAGTTACTAAGTTATAAGAAATAATTGAGAATTTACACCTTTTAGTTGTAAGAAAAACAAAAGGAGTTCACATTATGGATAACGAAAAGTCCACAATTTATTAAGTTTTCAAATTAGGGATAGTCCAAGAAAATAATATAGGGTACACAGTTCATATAATAAAAATAAGGGTTTCAAGTTACGATATGTAACAACCTGATTCATGATATTTTTATTTTGTTTGAATTGATTATTTTACCTTTCTCTGTAGTTTCTATATGATTTTGGGGTGTAGGGATGATTGACATAATTTCCGATGTATTCAAAAATAATTTGGGAGAGTTTGAGACTCTTAAAAGCTTTAAAAGGTCACTAGTTTGACTTTGGTCAATATTTGATGTTTCAGTCTCGGATAGCAATTTGGATAGTCCCATTAGATCCGAAATATTGAATTTGGATTAGTAGCAAGGTGGGTTCAAGTTCAAAACCTTTATATTTCATTTCGACCCTTGTTGTAAAAATTCATTTAAATAAACTTTTAGGGTCCCAGGGTTAGATTTATTAAAAACAATCATTTTTCAAAAAATCAGCATTCCCATTGAGTCTAGAATATTGAAAATAGCTTAGATCATAGTTTGTTTGTGTTTACAAGATTCCAAAAGAATCTCGAAAGTTTGATCGACAATTTTGCAACTTAGCAAAGTTGCTGATATAGCTGGACCTGGTGCAACCGCTTAAGTGCCCTAAGGACCGCTTAAGTGGTAGCAGTAGTAGCTGCCTTAATGTCTAAGTTGTCACTTTAGCAACTTTGAACCACTTAAGCAAAGGACAACTATACGTGGCTTTGCTACTTTAATGACCACTAATCGCTTAAGCGCTCAATCAGCAGCTTAAGCGGTCATCGCTGTATATATACCCCCTTTTTTTTAATAACATTTTATCATTTTTGAATTTTTGAGCTTTGAGTTTGGACATTTTTGGATTTTCATCACCATTTAAGCTTTGGTAAGCTCCCTAACCTCATTTTAATTACTTAAAATTGATTACATCATCAGAAACACTCTTTAATCTTGCTTTCAAAATTGAATTTTGAGGATTTTATCGGTAAAACATAAAAATAGTTTTTCTTTGATTTGGACCTCGTTTTTATCTCGTTTTCTATGGATTTTCAATTGTAGAATTCTATAAACTTAGAGAATGTGTTTCTAAATTTTTTTTTAGTTTTATCTCTTTCGTTTTTTAACTTATTTTTCGAATCCATTTTAGAATTGTCTTAAAATAGTCAGTATGGCTATCATTAGCTTTTTATTAATGAAAAAAATATTATATTTGTATATTTTAATTCATTTTAAGACCATTCAAAAGGGAAATCCTTCATGTTGGAGGACTTTAGGCATGAATTGTTTGAGCTACGTTAAACTTAACTTTCTTCACATGGGTCTGGGTAGTTAATAAATAAGTAAAGCATGCTATGTACTTGGGAATATAGCTATGGAAATGGTATTTTGAGGTTATTATTATTGTTGTGTGTCTATACGGGGGCTTATATTCTTGTTTTTGTTGACTTGTGATATCATATATTGCCTGTTGCCTGTATGAGGGTTTTATTTGATATAATTGGCCTTATTTGTCCATTTAAATGCCTTTATTTATAATATGATGCCTGTACGAGGGCTTAAACAGACATTGTAGGCCTTATTGAGCATTGTTTGTCTTTATCATGATAGAAATACTCCTCAAGTTATGGGTTGATATGATAGTAATAATGTTTTACATGCATATTTATTCTAATAGTGACAAACTAGAATAGATATTACTAGATGTTGACATATTGAGTTAAAATCTGAGCTCACTTATACACATATTGAATGAATTTATTATATTCACACTGATCTGATTGTGAGCATTATATCCTCATTTTATATGTACACATTCATGATATATCCATACCATTGAGGGATACTATTTTGAAAGAAAATGAGATATTTTTATAAAAACCTTAATCCATGAACTCAAGTCAGAGAGATGGATTAAGATTTTGAGATAGTAAACGGATTGCGACCCCCCCTCCCCCATGGGGTCCTATTTTGGGAGAAGTGAGGCTCTGTAGGTTTATATAGAATTTCATGTGATGACTTTCAAACTATTCACTTCATCATTCATTGCATATGCATATTTTGTATTTTTTATGTGTTTCTTGAAGTGTATTCAGTTTCTATGTATCTTCATGAATGCCTACTTATAATTTATTATATATATATATATATATATATATATATATATATTAGAACTATTACTGGAGATAGTGTGAGTTATTGTTTGGGAAATTTTCTATTTACAGGTGACATGCTTATAACATTTCTTACTTGTCTTATTTCTGCTTTGATTAGTCAACCTATGATACCTAGAGAGTATAAGTGGACCATATTCACTCTTACTAAACCCTTTAAGTGTAGATCCTAGTATGTGTATGATGTGCAGTAGCTGAGTTCATGATTTTAAGAGTCGATGATTAAGGTACCGGCATGGTTTAGGGTTCTTGAGTTGACTTTAGTCTCTTCTTATCTATCTAGATGTATTTACTTGCTGTAAGATATAGATATTTGTATTTTTCATATTTATTAAGTTATATTTAGATGCTTACACTTATGACACTAGATATTATGGGTTTTATGGTATTTACTTAAGACTTCTGTTATGTTTATACTTGTGTTGACCTGACTTTGTTCGATAAGTCTCGTTTATTCCTATTTTTAGCTACTTCTCAATTTTTTCCTTTTAGGCAATGAACATATCTACTAAAGATGGGACAGGTATATGCCATCATGACCTCAACTTTAGGTCCATGAAAAATTGATATCAGAACACAGGTTCACCGGTCTCATAAGTGTAAGAGCAAGATATCTAGAGTTTCACGGATCGGTATGTAGATGTTTGTATCTATCTTTGAGGGGCTATAAGATATATTTTGTAAAACCTTTGCTAATTTGGTTCCTTGTTGTGTGGGTTATTCATACCCAATGCTCTATACTTGTATTCTATTTATTTTTGCCTAGATGGTTATTTCAGTTCTTCTTTTTGAGCATTATTGAAAATACCAAATTGACCGAGTCTATTACCTAGGCTACTAAAGGAGGCACCAATAATGTGCTTCAATGGGCTGAGTTTATAGTCCATGCCTCCCAAGGCAGATATTTCTAGAGTAGAGGTTCCCATAGTTATCATGGTAGGCTGATTCATTTTCTTACAAGGATCAGGTGGTGGATCTTTAGGTTTTGTTACTTCAGGTGAGCTAAAATTAGGTCATGCTTGTAACGCCCCGAGAGTACACCCTAGGCACTACACGGTGCCTACAACCCCGAAGGTACCTATGCTAACCCATGCTGGTACCTGCTGTGAGTACTGAATAAAATAACAAAAAACATATGTGGAATTTAGCTGAAAATGCCATAAGGTTTTAAAATATTAAAACAATCTCTGAGATAATAAGCCTGAAAACAACTGTCTAAAAACATTACTGAAAAGAATGTCAATAACAATTGATAACTGACTAACTGCATGAAAGTGTCTGAATGCCTCTAACTGAATGACTATGGAATTGATGGGACAAGTCCCCAACTAACTCCAACTGACTGCTAAAATTGAGATACTGAAATCAACAAAATCGGTCCCCAAAATATGAGGACTCAGCACTGCTATTGTTGCTGATGCACTGGAATGTCTAAATGAGTATGCGGCCAGTACTTTGAATATACTGGTATGCTAAATAAGGTTAGGCCAATATGCATGGCTCATATGTATGATAATAATCGACTGAATAAATAAATGATAATAATCGACTGAATAAATAGCATGAGATACTAAGGTATTGTATGCGAGAAAACTGTAAAATTTGAGAATGCATGACCAAGCATATAACATGATGCTGGTATCATCTGAACTGAATTACTGAAATACTAATACAGTACAACTAATAACTGTATGACCTGGTCAAGCAAGCTTGAGAACTGACCTTTGAACTAAATACAGGACTGAGATTGTGGGAGCTATTATCTAACCGACATGCCCCAATATGAGCTAATTAGGGTCCAACCTGTGACCCCAGTTGGAAGGTTGTCAGTACCATGCCACGAGTACTATCACTAGCTGTGTGGATCCACTAAAGTGTTATACCGAAGTACTAAGAGTCACCCTCTACTAACAGGTGCTCTAGTGAGATAAATGTCAACCCTCAACTGGCAGGTTAACATCACAACCTACGGTGGCTACGTAGTTCTGAAATGCAGGGATTGCTACTAAGGGTTACACCCTGAACTGGCAAGTGAGCCCCCATCCCTAGGTTCGCTTGGTGCTAAATTCCACTCCCAACTGAGCTGACTCTAATTAGTATACTGAACTGAGCTTACTGACATGAGGTATTGACTGAACTGATAATACTCTAATATATCCCAAACCATTCTGGAAAATATTAAAACTAAGTAAACAACTAATTTTTTAGGTATTCATAACCCCCAGGACTCGATAACATTTACAGTAAAAGCATACTAAAACTTTAAAAGCATAATAGATAGTCCTTGCTCAAAATTTATCTCTTAGGCATTTCATCAAACACTTGCAATTCATGGCTTAAACATTGTAATAGTTTTAACATGTAAAGATAGCATGATTTCAACACTAAAATCACCCATTAAGGCTTAAATCAGTGAACAAGCATCATTCAAAATATGTCGGGTTTAATAACAACAACAATTGCATGGAAACATGACATAAACTAGAGATTCACAAAATTTCATAAGTAAAATTCATGGGAACATGTAAAAGTCATAACTTTAATACTTCAAATTGAGTTCTTTGACTCCATGGGTGAAAAAGACCCATGGATGAACATTTAACATACCTTCATCGATGAATTATTGGCTGTTCTTGGTGGATTTCTTGAGAATTGACCTTGAAGCTTGAAGGGGCTAGGGTTTGTTTTTTAGAGAGGATGATTTCAATTTGAGGCAAATTATGAAAAATGATGCAAAAGTGCTGTTTTGGGACCTAAATCCCTTGTTCTGGCTGAATTAAGTGAAGGGAAAGGACCTAAATGCCCTTGAAAAATGTGGCTAAAAACTGGAAATACATGGGCCGCGATGGAGTGAGCGCCGTGGGCTCTGGAGCGCCGACTAGAGCGAGCACCACGGGCTCTATTGTAGACTCCCCCAGCACCGAACTGGAGAGGGCATCGCGGCCTAATCACGCGTTGCCTCTATTTTGGATGTCTAAACTCGTTCTTATGCTTGACCAAAAATTCCATAACTCACCCGAGATATACTATTGACTTCCCTGATCGTGAATCAACTAAAAAACCAACTTTTTGATGTTGAGAAGATCAAAAATAAATTCATCAAAGTTAAGGGCTTTTAAGGTGACTAAGTCTTAATATTTGGTGAAATATTCTAAGTCTTTGACCCTTTTAACATGCAAGAGTGAGTAGAAATGAGCTAGGATCTTATGGGGTCTTACAATTTCTCCCCCTTGGGAACATTCGTCCTCGAATGAAACTGATTAAGCTAAATAAATACTGAGGTACTGAGGTTACATGCTAAGCATGCATAACTAAAAACATGACAACATGACTGAGTCTAAAACATGGTGACTGACTAAACTAATTTATGAATACATGCAATGACATGAAGATGAGCACATGACTGGGACTAAGAATGGAAAAGAGATAATCTAAGGAAAACCGTTACCTTAAGCTGAGTCTGAGTTTGTAGAGAAGAGATAAGGGTACTTGGTATGCATGTATGCTTCTGCTTCCAAGTAGCTCCCTCAACGGACTAATTCCTCCATAGAACATTGACCAAGGAAACTTCTTTGTTCCTTAGTCTGCGAATCTAGCGATCTAAGATTTCAATTGGTAGTTCTTCATAAGAAAGACCGTTATGAATATCTAAGCTTTCTAAAGGAGCAACGACAGCTGGACCGCCGATACACTTCTTTAACAAGGATACATGAAACACTGGATAGACTGATGCAAACTCTGCAGGCAACTCAAGATCATAAGCTACCTTTCCAAAATAACTCAAGATCCTGTATGGGCCTACATATCGGGGGCTAAGCTTCCCCTTTTTGCCAAATCTCTTCATTCTCCTCGTGGGAGAGATTTTCAAATAAACTAAGTCTCCAACCCAAACTCAAGATCTCTCATCCTCATATCTGCATCAAAACACAACCCAAACAAACTCTAGAAGCATCACAGTAAACAATAAACCTACCTGAACCATCCGGTAAGGTCAAAACTGGGATGAGGTGAGTCGAGTCTTCAAATCCTGAAAACTCTTCTCATAAGAATCTGACTATTGAAACTTTACTTTCTTCTGAGTAAATCTATACATAGGGGATATAATAGATGAAAATTCTTCAACAAACCATCTATAATAGCCGACCAAACCCAAGAAACTCCTGATATTTGACGGAGAAATGGGTTTGGGATAGTTTCTTACTGCTTTTCTCTTTTGAGGGTCAACTCTAATGCCATAACCAAGAAATAATATGGCTAAGGAAAGCTACTGATCTTAGCCAAAACTCGCACTTACTAAATTTGGAAAACAACTGATGGGCTCTAAGAGTCTGCAATTTAATTCTGAGATGGTCTACATGGCCGTTTTCATTACGGAAATATACAAGGATATCATCTATGAAGACTATGACGAACAAATCTAAGAACTATTTGAAAACTCGGTCCATCAAGTCCATGAAAGATGTTGAGGCATTTGTAAGACCGAAAGACATGACTAGAAATTGGATATGACCATATCGAGTTTTCAAATCCATTTTCAAAATGTCACATTCTCTAAGCCTGAGTTAATGATAGTTGTATCTGAGGTCTATCTTACAGAAGTAATTGGCACCCTTAAGTTGGTCAAACAAGTCATCGATTCTGGGGAGTGGAAACTTATTCTTGATAGTGATTTTGTTCAACTGACGGTAATTGATGCACATACAAAGAGAACCATCTTTCTTCCACACGAAAAGGACTAGAGCGCCCCATGGGGAAGCACTATGCCTAATAAACCCCTTATCTAGAAGGTCTCTTAATTATTCTTTCAACTCTGTGAGTTCTACTGGAGCCATTCTATATGGAAGAGTATAGATAGGCTGGGTATCTGGAAGTAGGTCTATTCTGAATTTAATTTCCCTTTTGGAAGGAACTCTAGGAAGATCTTCAGGGAACATATTTAGAAATTCCCCTAATACTGAAACTGACTCAAGATTTAGAGTCTCTAAGCTAAAGTCTTTAACTCGGACAAGATGGTAGACACACCCCTTGGATATCATTTTTCTTGGTATAAGATACAAAATAAGCTGACCCCTAAATATTGAAGTACTACCCTTCCATTCAAGGACTGGTTCATTCGGAAACTAAAAATGAACAACTCTATTTCTACAATCAACTAAAACATAGCATGAGTGGAGCCAATCCATGCTGAGAATGACATCAAAATCAATCATATCTAACTCCACAATATCAACTGAAGTAACTTTCTGGGATAAAAAATGACCGGACAGTTCTTGTATACCTGCCTGGATACAATAGAGACACCTACTGGGGTAGACACTGAGAAGGGTTATGTTAAAGTCTCAGGACTGACATCGAAGTTAACAGCTATGTAAGGGGTTACAAAATAAAGAGAAGCTCTTAGATTTAACAAAGTATAAATATGTAAATGAAAGACCTATAATATACCAGTAACCACATCAGAATAATTTTTCTGATCCTTTTGGGACTAAAGTACATATAATCTGTTTGGGCACTGATCACTGGTGGCACTTCACCCTATTGAGTTGGGTGACAGAATAGAACTGGGGGACGACTAGACTGACCTTGCTGACCACTCTGTGGAAAATCCCTGAGCTTGTGGCCTGGCTTGCCAGACTCAAAACATACATCACTGTCATCTCTACACACACCCTAGTGGTTTCTACCATATTTCTAGCAAAGAAGATTTGTGCGACCGCTGTTCACACTTTCCTGGGGCTTAAGTCTAGGTGCCCTATCCTGATTATCATTTTTAGGCTTTGGTGATGGAGTACTAGCTGAAGATGGAGCTGGATCAGAATATTTCTGATGGAATTAAGGACGATTTCCACCCTCCGACCACGGCTGAGCAAAACTGAAAATACCTATTCTGGCCTTCTTATTCTCCTTCTCTCTTTTCTTACACTTCTGCTCTTCAATCTTTTAAGCATGGACTATCAACCTAGATAAGTCCATCTCTTTAATCAATATCGTGGCCATACACTCCTTGATCATGCTATCATCTACACCCAAAATAAACTTACTCATCCTAGACCTGTCATTAGACACAACATTAGGAGCATACTTAGCTAGTTGAGTAAACTTAAAAAAATACTCCTTCACACTCATGTTTCCCTGACTCAGATTAATAAACTCCTGTGCCTTAGCTTCCCTTAACTCTAAGGGAAAGAACCTATCTAGAAAAGTTGTAGCAAACCTCTCCCATTTAAATGGCCCTGTATCTGTCCCTCTATCTCCCTTCCACTACTTATACCAGGCGTGAGCAACATCCAGCAACTGGTAAGTACCAAACTCTGCACTCCCACTAAAATTTGCACCCATAATATTAGTTACCTTCTGAACCATGTCGAGGAACTCCTGCGAATCCTTATCAGACTTAGATCCCCAAAACAGAGAAGGATTCATTCGATTGAAGTCCCAAATCCTAGCTGTGGCAGTATTAGCCACCAGAACGGTTGGGATGACAGCCAACTAATTATTTTAGGATGATACTGAGTAAGTTAAGGTAGTGAATGCTTCTCTGAATTCGGCATGAGAGACAGGCTCATTCAGGGGATCTTCCTAAATAGGTGAAGGTGCAGGCTGATTCCCATTTCTTATTTCGTTAGACTTTCTGGGAGGCATGTTCTATAAATGGAAAGGAAATTGAGCTAGAAAGGGAGTTTAAATTGAGTTCATTCTCAATTGACTGACATGAACACTGAAAGAAGGGAAGCTTTTTCTAAAACTTCTTGTAGCCTCTTGTCCATAAGTGTGGTGCACTTCACACCTACTTGACACGACTTTTAGACTCCCTAGGACACTTTAAAACCTTAGTCTCTAAAATAAAGTTTATAATGCCTCGAGAGTACACCCTGGGTGTTACACGGTGCTTACAGCCCCGAAGGACCACAAGTTAACCTATACTGGTACCTGCTGTGAGCACTAAATAAAATAACAAAGAACATATGCAGGATTTAGCTAAAAATGCCATAAGGTTTTAAAATATTAAAACAATCTCTGAGATAATAAGCCTGAAAACAACTATTTGAAAACATTACTGAAAAGAATGTCAATAACAATTAATAACTGACTAACTGCATGAAAGTGTCTGAAAGCCTATAACTAAATGACTATGTAGTTGATGGGATAAGTCCCCAACTAACTCCGACTGATTGCTAAAACTAAGATACTGAAATCAACATAATTGGTCCCTAAAATATGAGTCGTCATCACTACTATTTCTATTGATGTGCTGAAATGACTAAGTGTAGTCAGGAACCTGAGCATCCAAATCTGTGATATAAGACATCATAGTGCAAAAAATGAGTATGCGGTTAGTACTTTGAATGTACTGGTATGCTAAATAAGGTTAGGCTGATATGCATAGCTCATATGCATGAATAATAATTGACAAAATAAATAGCATGAGATACTAAGGTATAGTATGCGAGGAAGCTGTTAAATCTAAGAATGCTTGACCAAGCATATAACATGATGCTAGGATAATCTTTAAATTAAATTACTAAAATACTGATACTGTATAACTAATAACTTTATTCCCTAGTCAAGAAAGCCTAAGAACTGACCTCTGAACTGAATACGGGACTGAGACTGTGAGAGATATCATATAATCGACATGCCCCAATATGAGTTAATTAGGGTCCAACCTATGAACCCATTTGGTAGGATGTCAGTACCGTTCCATGGGTACTAACACTGGTTGTATGGATCAACTAAAGTGTTGTCCTAAAAGACTAAGAGTCCATCTCTACTAGCAGGTGCTCTAGTGAGATATACGTCAATCCTCAACTGGTAGGTTAACATCTCAACCTACGCTGGCTACATAGCTTTGGAATGCAGGGGTTGCTGCTAAGGATCACACTCTCAACTGGAAGGTGAGACCCCATCCCTAGGTTCGCTCAGTGCTAAATCTTACTCCCAATTGAACTGACTCTAATTACTGGACTGAACTGAGCTTATTGACATGAGGTACTGACTGAACTAATGATACTCTAATATATCCAAAACCATTCTAAAAAATAGTGAAACTAAGTAAACAACTAAGTTTTCAGGTATTCTAACCCCCAAGACTCGATAACATTTATAGTAAAAGCATACCAAAACTTTAAAAGACTAATAGATAGTCCTTGCTCAAAATTTATCTCTTTGGCATTTCATCAAACACTTGCAATTCATGGCTTAAACATGGGAATAGTTTTAATATGTAAAGATAGCATAGTTTTAACACTAAAATCACCCATTAAGGCTTAAATCAGCGAACAAGCATCATTCAAAACATGTCGGGTTTAATAACAACAATAATTGCAAGGAAACATGATATAAACTCGATATTCACAAAATTTCATAAGTAAAATTCACGAGACCATGTATAAATCATAACTTTAATACTTGAAATTGGGTTCTTTGACTCCATGGGTGAAAGGAACCCATGGATGAACATTTAACACACCTTAATCGAAGAATTCTTGGATGTTCTTGGTGGATTTCTTGAGAATTGACCTTGAAGCTTGAAGTGGCTAGGGTTTATTCTTGAGAGAGGATGATTTCAATTTGGGGGATATGATGAAAAATGATGCAAAAGTGTTGTTTTGGACCTAAATCTCGTGTTTTGGCTGAATTAGGTGAAGGAAAAGGACCTAAATGCCTTTGGAAAAATATGGTTGAAAGCTGGAAATATACGGTCCGTGATGGAGCGTATACTGCGAGCTCTTGAGCGCCGAACTAGAGTGGGCACCGCGGACTCTATCACGGGCTCCCCCAGCACTGAACTGGAGCAGGCGCCATAGGCTAATTGTGCGCTGCCTCTGTTTTGGACGTGAAAACTCATCCTTACGTTTGCCCAAAAATTTTGAAACTCACCCGATATTGTAACGCCCTAATTTTCTGAACCAGAATGCTACACGGTGCTCATTACCCCGAAAGACCACAAGCTAACCCATGACTAATATCTGTACCGTAACTGCATAACATACATATAAAATGCGGAAACATGAACAAAGAGGGCGTAAGGTTCAATCTTGAATAATAAAATATCTGAAATAAGGTGGTATCACAGTACCAAAACAAAATTGAAAATACTAAAGTCTAAATATGAAAACTCTATAATAATCTGAATGCCTCTAAACTGTCTGAATAAGGAGTTGAAGGAACATGTCTCTAACTAACTCCCTAAACTAAAAATAAACTAAAATACTGGAATAATAAATGTAATGATCATGTCCTCGAAAGATGAGGACTCACTTCTTACTGAACTACTACTACTGATCTGGAATCTGTACCTCAGAACCTATGGTGTCACATAAAAAGAAAGCACCATAGCGCAAATATGTCAGTACAACTAAAGTACTGAGTATACGTGGGGGTAGGCTAAATGCATGGGGTTTATATGCATGAACATGCTGACTAATATGAATGTGAGAATACATATATACATACATACATACGTACGTAACTGCTACAGAACTCATGGAGATACTGACTACTTGAGTTTGAACTCTGACAAGATGAGTTTCGTGATACTAAGATACTGAATGACTCCTAATTCTGGGGAAAACTATCTGATTTCCAAACTGTATCTGAACATCTAAGTCTGAGATTAGTCCTAGCTAACGAGTGATCTCTGAAACTGATAAAGAGAATACTCAACTGAATCTGAGATTGAGATCAAGCCTATCTACCGGGTGACCTGTAGATCTAATAATAAGCATCTGAATATGGGACCAAGCCTATCTGACGGGATGGTCCTGGAATCAATGAAACTATCTGAGTTCCTTACTGAGATCGATGACTGTATCTGATAGTCCTGATTCCTGATTTCTACTCTGAAGACTGATACTGAAACTGTAACTATAACTGTGACTGTGGGAGGTAGTAACCTAACCGACATGCCCCAATACTGTACTGGTGGGGTCCAATCTTTGCCCTGATTGGAAGGGTGTCAATATCGTGCCATGGGTAGAGACCTCTACTATGGTCAAGTTTCTCTGACGGGTGACCCTGAACGGGAAATCAAGCCTAAGGCAATATAATAGTCAAGTATAGCCTTAATTTGATGGGTGAATCCTTTCCTGCACTGGCTACATAGTTCTGAAGTACAGGGTTTGCTGCTAACGGCTCTGCCTTTATAACGGGAAAAAACCGCCATCCCTGCACTCTCTCGATGCTAGTCCCTACTCCCAACTGAAAGACTCTAAAAATATTAACTGCGCTGAACTGACTAACTGAAGCGAACTAATTTATAAACTGATTAACTAAGCTGATAATATTTTCTTAGTTGAACTAAGCTGAATTCACTGAGTTCCGTTGACTGACGAAAAAGCTACTTGAGATTTGAGGTTTGACTGAGAGTACTGAAACTACTAGGACTACTGAACTACTAAGATTTTTGAGTTTTTTTGAGTCACGTGACTAACTGAAATCTATGGAGCATAGCTTGACTGAGGATGTCTTGAAACATGACACTAGCTCTAGGCACACGGCTATAGTTTTCTGGTACAAGTACCCCCAGGACTCGATGGAAGGAGACTGACACACATGACTGACTTGATCATAAGAGTAGAGTCCATAATTCACAATATCATAAGGATTTCATAATAAGAATGATTCTCAATAAACTATCACATGATCGGGAATGCACACAACATGTAAATACTTGCATGGCTTCAATAACATGGTCATTCCATATCACAACAATATCATGAGCATCCCATACAACATCTTCAATTCAAGACAATAGGATGGGGATCACGTTGAACATAAACTTAGAATATGGAATAGTCATTTAGGACTTATTATGTCATAAAAGCATGATTTCTATTCCCTTAGGTATTTTCACAAACACCTTACATGCACATCTTAGGCATAGGTGGATTCATCAAGATTACAAATATTCAACCACAAATTTCACATATTTATACATTAAATACCACCATATCCTCACACAAAACATATAAAGATCCCATCTTAGGCATCATCAAACTCCAACCATATGAACATCAACCACCAACAACATAAATATCATAATACATAATTTAGAAGATGGTTCTTGAGCTTCATGGACGAAAGGAGTCCATGAATCAACTCACGCATACCTTAGAAGGAAGATTTTTGATGATTGACGGAGGAATTTCCTTGAAATTGGATCTTCAAGCTTAATTATGCAAGCCTAGTTGTTTTTCTCTTTTACTGCTCTTGGATGATGAACTTAAAATGTTAGTAGGGTTGTAATGTAATTAGGAGCTATATATTTCGCAGGGTTAAGTTTAGGGACGTGTAAGGAGTATTAAAAGACTTAATTACCCTCAAAATAACTCAAAACGGAGTGTTTAAGTCACTTGAAATCATAAGATATGCGCCGCATATGATATCGCATATATTTACATAGGCTCCGCATATGATATCGCCTAAATTTACATAGGAGTTGCATATGATATTGCCTATATCTACATAGGCGCCGCATATGCTTTTCAGTGGCCATGTGCGATGGTTAGGCGACGCACTCTACTTCGTAAAACCATAACTCCTAGCTCGGGTGTCGGATTTTGATGAAATTGGTGTCGTTGGAAAGCTAATTCGATTCTATATAATTTGATGGGTAGAAATATGCAGAAATACCACATTAAAATCAAGTTATACTCATTCAAATATGACCCTTATGAAATCAAATACTAAAACTTGATGGATTCAAAAACTCTTAGCTTGTATTACCTTAAGTGACTCATATGAACATGCTTAACGCATCATAAGCTATTTTATCGCTAGGATACTCATTGTAAGTTATGTACTCAAGTATGAATCAAAAGATAGGAGATTTCATATGTAGGAAAAATGGTTCGTCTCCTAGCTTAGAAACATGAGGGGTATTACAGATATGTACTATTGATTTCTCCGATCATGAATTGCCTTAAAAATTAACTTTCTAACGTCAAAAAGATAAAAATAAATTCATTAAAGTTAACAGTTTTTAAACTGACTAAGTCTTAATACTTTGTGAAATATTCTAAGTCTTTGATCCCTTTACCATGCAAGAGTGAGATGAAATAATCTAGGATCTTATGGGGTCTTACAATTCTAGTGGAGGTTCCATTCTTACTTCTTCAAGATAGGGCGATCATCCTGGTTTGTCTGTGCCCTCTCATATTGAGTTAGGCCAAAGAGTATGCTATTTATGTGATGAAGTTGTCCATTTGGACAAAGATTATCTCCAACATATGTATGGACCTACTCATTAGGGCTCTTAGCTTCAGCTTTGTGCTACTCCACTATCTACTAAGAGAGATGGCTTACAGAGTGGTATGACTGGTGCTAGAGGTTCAAAAAGAAGAGGCAAGGGAACTCATGGTGGTGACTTGGTATTGCTCAGTCCACTTTCATTACCCATACTGTCCACTTTCATTACCCATATGCTATGGGTTTGGGAAAATAATTTTGAAAATGTTATTTTGAGATTATTATTAGTGTTGTGTGCCCTTATGGTGGCTTATATTCTTGATATTAATGACTTGTGATATCATATATTCTGTGTTGCCTGTGTGAGGGTTTTATTTGACATCATAGACCTTATTTGTACATTTAAATGCCTTTATTCATAATGTGATGCCTGTGTAGGGGCTTGAATAGACATTATAGGCCTTATTGAGTATTGTTTGCCATTATTATGATAGAAATGCTCAACTTATGGGTTGATATTATAGTAATTATGTCTTACATGGATGTTTATTCCAATGGTACCAAACTAGAAATGATATCACAAAATGTTGACATATTGAATTGATTTTTGAACACATTTATATATGTATTGAATGAATTTGTTATCTTCATATTGATTTGATTGTGAACATTATATCCTCATTTCATGCATTCACATTCATGAAATATCTGTACTATTGAGGACACTATTTTAAATGAAAAAAGATAATTTCATAAGAACTTTGTTCTGTAAAAATAAGCCGAAAAGGGGGACTGAGATTTTGAGATAGTATACGGGTTACGGACTCTTCAGGGAACCTATTTTGGGAGCAATAAGGCTCGATGGGTGTATACAAATGGTCATGTAATGACTTTCAAACTATTTACTTCAGTTTTCATTGCATTGCATTTGCACATGCATCTTCTGTGTTTCTTAACGTGTAATCAGTTTTTATGTATCTTTGTGAGTTCCTGCTTCTATTTGATATCGTATATATATACCCCCCGTATATTTGGGCTAGAATTTGAACCATCGTTCCTATATGTGTAAACCCTCATCCAATAATATGGATGTGAATATATGTGTAATGATCATTTACGTAATGTGTGAAGTGTTATCGAGGTAAAAAAATTTCATAGGAATCACTAAGAGCAAAGTCGAGTTGAGGACATTTTATCAATTGAGTTTTAGTATCCGATTCTTCAAGGGTTAAATTTAAATGAGTGTATCTCCTAGAATATAATTAATCAGGTGTCCTACTACATATGAAATGAAATAATATCAAGTCTTATTTCTAACGCATATGGTTTCACTTTGTTCCAATATAGGAGTAGAAAGTTATGCTCATTTTACTTCAGAGTGTCTGTCTGTCAACAAAGTGACGACTTGAGGTGATAAGCCGTCAACTAAGTAACGAGCTATCAACCTCATCATTAGACTTAACAAAAAACACCCTGCATCACTTTAGGAAAGGTAACGAGTAGGTTGACAAGCCATTAACTAGTTGGCAGGATATCAACTATGTCGTCAGCCTTAACTAGATCATAAAAAGAAGGTGATGATTAGGTTGACAAGCCATCAACTAGTTGACAGGCAATCAACTAAGTTGTCAACCTTAACCAGATCATGAAGAGAAGCTGACGACTAGGTTGACAAGCCATCAACTAGTTGACAGGATATCAACTAAGTCATCAACTCAAAAATTCTGTAATTTATACTTAGTTTCCCTAGGGGTATTTTAACCCAATTGCTTCCATTCTAGCTATTAAACTCATGTAGCAATCCATGTGTATATGTTGTTTTCTCATGTTTAACTATCCCCATGGTCATGTTCATGCATTTCACTTAATTTTTGAAATGTCTTATATTTTAGGAAATTGAACCATGATTTCGTATCACTGTTTTAAATGTTGTTATTGTATTTTTATGATCATTCAGTGCTGGCGGGTTATGAACACCCGATATCTATGTGTTTTACATGATTCCATTTTCAAGTAACAAGTCAATCAGAATTATGATTTTATCTCTATATTCAGATTATCATTTTTATAACAAACTCACCAGTATTTCTTTATGTTAAATACATCAGTTTACATGTTTATAATTACTTCAGAATCTGTATGCACTATTGTTTTCAAAATACCATGACCTAGGCTTATCAGTTATCAGTGCATGCACCTATTAGTATTTCAGTGTCTTTTTGTTGGGAGTAGGATTTAGCACCGAGTAAAAAGTGTGGGTTCAGTGCACCCTACTTCTCCAAGAAATACGTGCCACTGTAGGCTTAGAGGCTTCGCCAGAGAGTGTTTCTATTTGCCCAATATGGGCTCCGTTTAGTGATTACTCTAGTTCAGGTTCTATTCCAATGACAAAGATAAAATAGCCCTCCTTAATGTGGGTCATACAATGGGCTCCATGATTGATCACATGGTTTATGTCAGTTACATGATAGCTCCCACAGTTTCAGTTAGTATTTAGTATATCTCAGTTCAGGTTTGCTTGACCAAGTAATCAGATTTCAGTAATTAATTAGTCAGTTTTATATATTATTTATGTTATTTAGATCATGTCAGTACGTGCTATACTTGGTCTTGCATTCTCAGTTTTTACATGTTCATGTTTTTTATGCTCAGTATCCATACATGACTCTCAGTTTAATATTACAGCATGTTCAGCTTTATGTGAGATTTACATACAGTATTCATATTTTACTGCTTTTTAGCTTCAGTTCTACTTATTCTACAAAAGTAAATATTTAAGAAAACTAAGTGTAGTGATTCACCAGCTTATCATATTATGTTTGTTACTCATGTTTTAACATACTTTAGCTTTCAGTTGATTTCAGTCTCTTGGCGAGTCTACTTGAACTTAGCATGCATGTTTTAAGATTATGTATCTATTCAATTTTACTTATTGTATTCACCCCCACTTACTCAATGCATTCTAGAAGTAATAACCATATATACGTCTGTGTGGCTACACTATTTCATAATGTAGGTACCAAATATAGCCCACACATCATAATCAGGCAGTTCTCAGATTTTAGCCAGCAGGTGATAAGTTCTCTTATTTTGGGGACTCCAGTCCATTGCAGTTCATATGTTGTATTTTAATTATCCATATGTATTGATTAGTGGTAGTTTGAGGCATTTCCCAGCTACCTGTAGTCAGTATAGTAGAGGCTTTATAGATAGTTAGTCAGAGTCATTACATGCAAGTCAAGTTACTTTTTTCAGTTTTATCATGTTGTAAACTTTATCAATATTACATTTATTCAGACTTCTCTTGATCACATTTTCACTCAGTAAATTTAGTTTTTATACAATTTAAATCAGTTGCTCAAGCAGTATGCCAGTTCATGGGTTAGCTTGGGTTCACTTGTGGTTGCAGGCACTATGTTATGACTAGGGGGTAGTCTCTGATTGTGAAATCTTGGTATCAGATCCCAAGGTTCAAGTGTCCTAGGGTGTCTATAAAGCCGTGTCTAGTAGAGTCTTGCAAAATGGTATAAAGACATCTGTACTTTTTTAGAGGCTACAGTGCATTTATGAAATGTTTCCCTTCTTTTATATCTCAGATCATGCCGTAGAGATGTTCTTTAAGAAACTAAAATAGATTCTTTTCTTTCTCCATTTATGTCAACTCTACCTTACATTCAAGGTAACCAAAAAAGTGAAGCTTAAATTCCTATAGATAGAGTTTTCCCAGACAGTCCGTGCAGACAACCATGGGAGATGATGTTGGCTAACAAAGTATCCCAATAGTGCTTTTATGTTCCAAAGAATGAAGGATTTCATTCACGATCATGAAAATCGTGCACTAATCCAAAGTCAGAATCCTATGAAAGTGTGTGACCTAGAGTTAGAAGCATAAGCTTAGAAGCTTAACAACAATAAAGTGGAGATAAATTTTATCTAATTCTATTATGTTATGTATCCATGGGATTAGTAGTATGAAAGGTGAACCAGTAGGCTTGAAATAGTGTATGCAAGAATTTATGTTTATTGATTGGAAATTAAGTATGATGATATGGGTATGATTTAGAGGTGTACCCAAGGTGATATGGGATTGTATATATTAAGGGAGTGTTCAATAATAAAGTTAGCATAGTTCGTTAAAAGTTTGGGAACATACATGTCAAGTGTTAGAATCTAAGTTTGAATCTTGGATAAATGAGCAAATAGAAAGAAGCGTTTGAAATTCTAAATGGTGTGAACTCAGGGTAAGGTGATACTCTAAAAAATTTTAAGTTAGTTGGTGTTCAAGTTATTATATGATGACTAGTAGGGCTATAGAAAGTTAAGAGTTGTATCGCAGAAGGAAGTACTAGCAGCGGGTTCTACACTTTCAGGTGTAGTCTTTCAGGGTGAGTTTATTATTTATGTGTATTGTTATATCTCAAACTCTAGAGCAAAGTGGTTTCAGTTTATTTGAGAGTTTGGTAAAGGGGAACACAGACTTAGAATGATGACTTAAAGTTAAGGGGGAGATGATAGAACAAGAAATTAAGTCAGATCTCAGATTCTAGTAGTGATGCTAGTGTACTGTATAACATTAGTAAGGGAGGAAGATTCCCAGCCCATTCTTATCTCGGTGTAAAATTTTCTACTTCAGTTGATATGACATCTACTCATGCCTTACACGTCAGCTCCGTGATCATAGTTCATGCACTATCAATAAAATTATGTACACTCCCAGTCCTTAGTATAAGGAGTTCCAGTTTGCCCAGCAAGACAAATCATATTCCATGAATTTATGAATTCCAAACTCAGGTCATGCAACTTATGACTTATATACTCATGCTTTGCAGTATGCTTAATTTCCATAACTCATGGTGCACTTCTTAATGACCAGTGAAAACTCACATTATGTCATGTATGTCCTCAGTTTAGATCTCTGTAATGAACTCATGATGTTGATATTCTATTTCTCAAGCCTTAGTTAAGTGTCAAAGTTATGCATATTATTCTTTCATGCTTCAGGTCCTTATGTTTAATCGTTTAGTAATATCTCCTTAATGTTATGATAGTGGTGATGCACAATTGATGATCAATGGTTTAGCTATGAGAGGGTAAATTTTCCTTGTTTGGTAAAGATTGTTGTATGCTTGTTTTATATAAGGCTATAAGGTTGAAGGAAAATTGAGGTAAAGCTTTTGGAATAGGTCATTGTTAGTTGAGAATTCTATGTGTTTTTATTGGAGATAGTGCATGAGAGTTGTTATTGACAAGAGATATTGGAGAATGTGGTAAAGGTTCCTAGGTGGGTTGGTTGACCAAAAGTTTTTATGTGGTTATAATGATAAGCTTGCACGTCATATTTATATATATGTGGATAAATGCATTGTCCGTTAGTTAATTCCTAGTAAGAGATTGAATTTAGTTGTTTAAGTGGTTAGAGGAATTATTCTTGAGATGAAAGATGTGAAACATATATGTGGTATTAAATTCAGGGTTCAAACAAGTATTATGGTGTTATGTGCAGTACCTTGTGATTTTGAGTTAGGCTTGAACATGGTAAGAGTATCTAGCTTAACTCAAACTTTGGCTGGAGTAGTTATATGTACCCATGCGAGTATTTAAGGAGTAAGGCTAAGTTTGAATTGGGCAGTTGCATTGCCTAAGGCCTAATAATTCTATCCCAGCTTATGTATCATAGGCCAATTTCCATGTTACAGAAGTTGTAACCATATTGAGATTCCTTGTTCAGATATCTCACTCAGATCATGCCCAAGAATTCTTTTCCCCTTAATGTTATTAGAACTTCTTAGAAAGAGTGTTGAACAAATACTCCAGTTAAGTATAATCTTTCAATATAATTCAGTCCGTATAGCTAACAATTCAGTTTAGCAGTCAGACAGACAAGTTCCTA
The DNA here is from genome assembly GCF_002878395.1 of Capsicum annuum. Classification (NCBI taxonomy): domain Eukaryota; kingdom Viridiplantae; phylum Streptophyta; class Magnoliopsida; order Solanales; family Solanaceae; genus Capsicum; species Capsicum annuum. The sequence continues at coordinate 33,267,865 of NC_061111.1, read as the reverse complement.
TAATTTTCCATCTAGTCTTACTATCCAAAGTTTCATGAATATAGATATTCCAAGAGGTATTTGTTCGCAACCATGTAAACTATGAATTCAATTCAGTCCATTCATCATGTCTCCGATTCAGATATTTAGTCCTGATTCAGTTCATAAGTGTTTAGTGCATGATCTCAGTTTTCTAAGTATTCCAGCTCAGACATTGTAATACCCTTTGTACGACCTTGATCTCGTTACCTCATGATTCATGATTACATAATGTACTTGGTGAAGCCCTTAAGCCCTTTTCTTTTTATTTCTACACGTGTGTTGTTGAGGGATAATTCCTAAATGAGAAGTTGCATACTTTACTCCATACTTAGTAAATCATGGAATTTATAATGTATCGGTTAACACTTCACAATTCTATATGAATGATTGTATCATGGACATTTCAAGTGAGTTCTAAACTCTCAGCATGAATCAGCTCCTTATAGTCAATGAAGTCAAGTCAACTTAGAAATCAGTTTCATGATAGAAGTTTTAACATTTCATCTTAGCTATATACTTCATTAGCATACATGTCATGTCTATATTATTCCATACTCCTAAATTTTCAATATGTACCTACCCCTCATTCAAGGACGGATGATTCCTAGGCAGAGATAATGTGACATCCTGTATTTTTGGGCTAGAATTTGAAACATCGTTCCTACATGTGTAAATTCTCATCCAAATATATGGATGTGAATATATGTGTCATGATCATTTACTGAGTGTGTGAAGTGCTATCGAGGTGAAAAATATTCATAGGAAGCACTTAGAGAAAAACCGAGTTGAGAACACTTGTATCGATTGAGTTTTAGTATCCGATTCTTCAAGGGTTAACTTTAAACAATTGTATCTCCTATAATATAACGATTAAGTTGTCCTACTATATATCAAATGAAAAATCTTTGAGTATTCTTTCCAAATCATCTAGTTTCACCTTATTCTGATATCGAAGTAGAAAGTTATGCTTATTTTACTTCAGCGTATCCGTCTGCCAATAAAGTGAGGACTTGAGGTGATAAGATGTCAACTAAGTGATGAGCTATCAACCTCGTCATCATTCTTAACTAGAAACACCCTGCATCACTTAAGAAAAGGTGATAACTAGGTTGACAATCCATCAACTAGTTTACAGGCTATCAACTAAGTCGTTAGCCTTAACCAGATCATGAAGAGAAGGTGATGACTATGTTGACAAGCCGTCAACTAGTTGACAGGCTATCAACTAAGTCATTAACTAAAAAATTCTGCAATTTTTGTTTAGTTTTCCTAGGGGCATTTTGGTCTTTTTCTCACCTCAAACCCTACCCCCATGACTTAAATCACCCCATATATGATAGTTTCACATTATTAGTCAGTTTTGACATTTACTCTCCTCTCCACTCTCAAGAGAAAAGAAATTAGGGTTTTTTCCCAAGAACAAGAAATTCGAGTTTTCTTCCCCAAGAACACAAGAATTCAAGTTCTAATTTCAAGCTTTCATTAAGAAATCAAGAAATTCAGGTATGTGGGGTATTCATCAGTGGGCTCCTTTGCCCATTGAGCCCAAAAATCCTCTTCTAGTTTAAAGTATGAATTAATACATGTTTAAGATGAATTTAATCTGTGTCTTTATTTGTAATTCGAATTCAAGCCATGTCCATATGTGTTCCTATGTAAATTAAGCTATTTCATGTTCTAAACTTACAAGAATCCACATTATACTCAATTGATTCCATGCTAGCTATCAAATTCATGCAGTAATCCATGTGAATATGTTGTTTTCTCAAGTTTAACTTATCCCCATGGTCATGTTCATGCATTTCAATCAATTTTTAAAATGTCTAATGTTATTGTCTTTGAGCCATGATTTCGTATCACTATTTTAAACGTTGTTATTGTATTTTTATGATCATTCAGTGTTGGCAGGTTATGAACACCCGATATCTATGTGTTTTACATGATTCCATTTTCAAGTAACAGTCAGTCAGAATCATGATTTTATCCCCATGATATCTTACATGATTTATGTCGGTTACATGATAGTTCCCATAGTTTCAGTCAGTATTTAGTTTATCTCAGTTCATGTTTGCTTGACCAAGTAATCAGAATTAAGTAATTATTCAGTCAGTTTTATAGATTATTCATATTATTTAGATCATGTCAATACATGCTATACTTGGTCTTTCATTCTCAGTTTTACATGTTCATGTTTTTTATGCTCAGTATCCATACATGACTCTCAGTTTAATTTTACAGCATGTTCAGCTTTACATGAGATTTACATACAGTATTCATGTTTTACCGCTTTTCAGCTTCAGTTCTACTTATTCTACAAAAGTAAATATTTAATAAAACTAAGTGTAGTGATTCACCATCTTATCATATTATGTTTGTTACTCATGTTTTAAGATACTTCAACTTTCAGTTGATTTCAATCTCTTGGTGAGTCTACTTACACTTAGCATGCATGTTTTAAGATATGTATCTATTCAGTTTCACTTATTGCATTAACTTCAACTTACTCAGTACATTCCAGAATTACTAACCACATGTACGTCTGTGTGGCTACATTATTTCATAATATAGGTACCAGTTGTAGCCCACACATCATAATTAGACAGTTCTCAGCTTTCAGCCAGCAGGTGATAAGTCTTCTTGCTTCGTGGACTCCAGTTCATTGCAGTTCATGTGTTATATTTAATTATCCATATGTATTGATTAGTGGTAGTTAGAGGCATGTCCCAGCTACCTATAGTTAGTGTAGTAGAGGCTTTATAAATAGTCAGTCAGAGTCATTACGTGTAATTCTAGTTACTTTGTTCAGTTTTATCATGTCGTAAGCTTTATCAGTACTACATTTATTCAGACTTTCTCATGATGATATTTTCTCTTAGTAAATTTAGTTTTTATACAATTTAAATCAGTTGCTCAAGCAATATGTCAGTTCATGGGTTAGCTTGGGATCAGTTGTGGTTCCAAGCACCGTGTTACTACTAGGGGGTAGTTTCGGATCGTGACACACACACACACACATATATATATATATGTCTTTTTCATTCGACCCTAATTGAAATGCATGTATTTTCTCATTAACTATGGGGATAGTGAGAGGAGATATATTTTACATCCCAGAGGGGATATAATTGGAGATACCATTCTTTCTAGTACAGAAGTTCCTATAAAAATGGTAAATTCCCTACCTTTGAGTGAGGTCTGAACTATTGATTTACGTAATTTTAAATAACAAATTAGGTTTACGATGAGACCTAGAAATCAATCACCTATCCAATTTGAGTACATAGAAGAATGGGACCTATTATGCGACATACAATGCATTACAGACGTATGATCATTACGCTTCAACCGGGTTATTCTATACCACCTCAACAAAAGAAAAGAACAACAATTAAAATACTTAATAGCGTGGCAATACATTAATCCACAAAATAATTTGATCTATGGATAGCATCATTGTGGTAAAGGTCATAATGCCAGAGGAATCATTACCTCAAGGCATAGAGGGGGAGGTCATAAGCATCTATACTGTAAAATTGATTTTCGACGGAATGAAAAAGACATATATGATAAAATAATATATATATATATATATATACATACACACATACATATATATATGTTAGAACTATTAGTGGAGATGGTGTGAGATGCTGCTTGAAAACTTTTCTGTTTGCAGGTGATGTGCTCATATTATTTTCTACTTTGCTCAATCGGCCTATGATACCTATTGAGTACAAGTGGACCATACTCACTTCTACTGTGCTCTTTCAGTGCAGATCCTAGCATGAGGTACGGTAGGGTTCCAGAGTTGACTCTAGACCTCTTTTTACCTATTCAGATGTCTTACTTTCAAAGATATTTTTGTATTTTTCGTATTTTCTGAGTTGTATTTAGATGCTCTACACTTGTGAAACCAGATGTTTAGGGATTTATGGCATTTATTTCAGACTTCTGCTATGTTTGTACATTTATTGACCTGACTTTATTCTAGAAGTCTTATTTATTTATTTATTTATTTATGTTTTTAGCTATTTTTTTGGGCGACTGACTTATTTACCAAGACTGGGTTAGGTATATGCTAACATGACCTCAATCTTTGGATCATGACACAATAGTACAACAAAACAATCAACATTTATATCTTTTTGTTGTAAGAAACTAACCAGAGAAGTTCATGGTTGAGATCATAAAATAACACAAAATTAATCATTTAACAAGTTTATATACTTGGAAAGATTCAATAGAATTTCACATCATTCATGTACAATTCAAATCATTTTTTTAGATAACCATGGTGTCTGGGCTACAATTCAAATCATTAAACAATATAACCCACAAAGTTTATGCTTTTCACATATATTATGAATTTCATAATTTCCTAGACTCAAGAATCTTCCATAAAATCATAAGGGTTAGTGAAAGTCACCCAAATTTTGGAATACCCATGAAGTAGAGAGTTTATACAAGAATTTTCCAAACAACTTACTCAAAGAACTTTATTATTTGACAAGAACACAAAAATTTCTTCAACCCTAATTAGCTTGAGAGTAAACTGAACTATAGGAGAAAAAATATCAAAAGAAACATAAAAGTAGTCATACATACCACAAATCGTTAGAGGAACTAGTAATCGTGAAAGAGGGAACTAAACTTGATTCCTGCACCAATTCTCTTGGATTTCTTAAGCTTCAGTTTGAGAGGAAGGAGAGAGGGTGTTAAGGGCTGGAAAATTGACTGAGATTGATGAAAAAAAGGTTTTGAAATGTATTGTGGGTTATGGGATAATGAAAGAGAGAAATTACATCTCCAACAATTTGAAAAGAAAAGAAAAATAAAAAAATTTTCATCTGGTATAGGGGTGTTTTGATTGTTCTTAGTAAAACTCACATAACCTTTTACTCAAGACACAGATTGACGAGAGAAATTGAAAAGAAAACTCAAAAAACTATAATTTGATGGGTAATGGATCAAGTAATTGCGCATATTTTAGGAGGAATACTTGTTTGCATTCGATCCTTATATGAACCTATACGAAAACTTAATCGTTAAAGGATCTTTCAACTCAAATTCGTGCTTAGAGATCTCTTGTGCCTTTAATTCATAGCCAATACCCCTCCCACACTTAAGACATGACCTTTAAACAGCATAGGCTTTGATACCAATTGTAGGGGGTTACGGATTAAGCTCGGTAAGTTTACTAGATAATAAATACGTATGTATTTATGTAATGTATTTTATGAATATTATTGATTGGAATAATTTTTATTTTTATCTTCTTGACTTAAGATATTTTATTAATTCATATTCTAGATTAAATATTATTGTAATTAAATTATCTAGTGTTTTAGGATCCTCGTTAGTACTATGTAACCTTTTGTATTTTAGGTATAAACTATATAGTTGGGTTTCGATTTCTTTTAATGATTTATTCTTTTCGTAAGATGTATCCATTAATTTGTGTAATTGTTAAATTCTTTGTAGTAATATTCATTAACTGTTTTTCTTCGTTCGTGTATTTTTTATTTTCATATATTTTATTAATATATTCAATTTTACTGATATTCATATTTTGGGGGGTGATTAAATGGTAGTTGATTAAATGCTTTGCTATAATATTCTTTAGTTTTTTCTCTTAGTTTTGTAAATCTTCTATATTATTTTTAAGATATTCTAAATACTCTATATCTTTTGTTTTAAAGTATTCAATTAAATTTGTTTTTATAAGGTTTTCTATTAATCTTATTTCTTCTATTTCTTGTTTCCAATATTTTAGATATTCGTAGTTTATCATTTTATTCTAAAGTAAATGTATAATAATCTATTCTATTTGCACTATATTTAATATCTTTCTATTTGCACTATATTTAATATCTTGTTTGAAGTTATTTATGCTACTAACTATTTCTTCTTGTTTTCTTTTTAATGAATTTTTTTTAAACAATCTAAACTTTTATCTTTGCTTTTTTCTCGATCTTTTAAGGTTTCGTCTATCCATTTTAATTTTTCTATTAGATTTTCCATTATTTATCTAATTTGTTTTCTATAATTAATTTCTTTTTGTAGGTCTTCTTGGTTTGCTCTAATTTTCTTAATATATCCTGATATTTTTAGTTTGTATAATATCCATCTAAATCTAAATAATATTGTTGTTCATAATATATGTGTAAGTTTTCTATACTGTTTAATAATTCTTCCTCTTCATAATCTTGTAATTTTTCCCATATTATTTTCTTTATGTCCATAATTTCTATATCTCTAAGTATATATAAAACAAGTATTTTAATATTTCTGTCATTTAGGCTTGATTAAATGTTTTTTCATAATATTTTTCAGTTGTTTGTTTTAGTCTAAGTAGTTCTTGCATATTTTCATTAAGGAATTCTATATATTTTACATCTTTAGTTTCCATGTATTTGTCTAAATTTGTTTTTATTTATTTTTCTACTAATTGTATGTTTCTCGTATCTTTTTTTCAAAATTCTAAATATACATAATTTATCATAGTTAGTGTGTGGGTTTGGCATGTAAGTATTTATAAGAGTAGTTCGGTAGGTGTGGTATATAATTAATTCTAGTCATAAAATATCTATCAAATATTTTTTCCAATATGATTTTTCTTATATCCACTATTTCTATATCCTTAGGTACATATAAAACGAGTATTTTAAATTTATCTACCATTTCGTTAGATAAATAACTATCCATTTTTCATAAAATTGTTATTCTCAAAATATTCCCTTCAATCATGCACATAACAAAATATGATCACTTTAGATTGCTATATACTGGATTATTCTTAAATAACATATTCTTCGGTCACTATTAGCATGGTAATCTGGATACTTTTCCCTTAAACAGCGCCTCTACTTTGGTTACTCCCCTATCACGGCTTTCTTGCCTCACCGGTTTCACCTTTAGGATGGCATAGTTCTTAGGAATTTTTCTCCTTTTTCACTTTTCTAATAAACTTCTTAACATGCTATTTTTCAAATAATTCTACTATAAAGCAACTAACATAAACTTATTTTATCATATC
>NC_061111.1:33258733-33260708 GCF_002878395.1 Capsicum annuum | reverse complement strand
ATTACCATGCTAATAGTGACCGAAGAATATGTTATTTAAGAATAACATATTCTTCGGTCACTATTAGCATGGTAATCTGGATACTTTTCCCTTAAACAGCGCCTCTACTTTGGTTACTCCCCTATCACGGCTTTCTTGCCTCACCGGTTTCACCTTTAGGATGGCATAGTTCTTAGGAATTTTTCTCCTTTTTCACTTTTCTAATAAACTTCTTAACATGCTATTTTTCAAATAATTCTACTATAAAGCAACTAACATGAACTTATTTTATCATATCATGATTGTTAGGAATTTATGAATTTAGCCATTCATAATAGTAAATGAATATACCTGTTCTAGTAGTTTTGATAATTCTAAGCTTTGTTCCTCCATAGATTTTTTCATTCAAATATACCTGTTTTTTAATAAATAAGCAAAATATTTGTTGTAGACGAGAGAGAGTTTTTTGATTCAACGCATGAAGGTTTATTTTTCTTTCTACCTTCGATGCCTTTTATTTATATCTGAAACTTTACAAAAGTTTTCCTTCCTTATTTTACACATTTCTAAAACTTTACAAAAAGTCTTCAAAAATTATCTACATCTACCTAACCTCATTTACTATACTTTACAAATGTCTTCTAAAAGGACAAAACTAATTAAAGCCTAGACTAATAATAGTCAAAAACCTATACAATTCTAATAATTTACGTAAAGAAAATTGTAAAAGTTTGTTACATGTCGCTTTCACAATTTAATAGCTTGTCTTTTATCTCCATTATTGTTTCCACTGATATCTTCTTCTTGTCGTATCTGTTGCTTTTTTATCTTCTTTCCAGCTGGCATGCTTATCTTCTTGATTTTTTATTTTATTCTAGCCGAACTTCTGAGATAATATTATCTTCTTCATTACATCTCGAACATTGATGATCTGGATATTTGTGACCAATTATCTTGCAATATCTTGTCAATAATCCGTCTGAAATAAATCCTCTCTTAATTGCTCTTGCAGTAGATTGTTTTTCTGGGTTTAGTAATGTCATTATCCATTGTCTAACATCTTCCATACCTGCTTGTCGTAGTTCTTTTGAATTTGAATAAATCATCTGATGATCTCTTGAATAATAGCTCCATATTCAGTTTCCATTGGTATAATTGTTTTCTAGTTCTTGAATAATTGTTGCTAGTCCAATAAGTCATTTGTTTGCATAAAAATCGGGTTTCTCGATTCTGGGTATCTCGGGCTGCTGCACAATATCTTCTGGTTAATCCTATTTTTACAACTTGTATAACTGCTTTTATCTCGTCATATAATATCTCTGCTGGTGCAGTATAACACTTTATATAAAATAGATTTCCTTTGGTTACTCTTTTATAGGTGTTGAAAATTTTTTTGTAATTCTTCCATAGCTAATAGTTCTTCTCCATCTTGGGTATATATGGTATTTAATAATCCATAGTCGAAACAAGTTTTTATTAGGTTTGGGTTAGTTTTGGGTAGTGTAATTAGCTTGTTGTGACCTTGTAATTTTTGGGTTATATAGTTTGTGTTGGGTTCTTTGATATCTATAGCTCTGGGGTTAAGGTTTAGAAATGTTTGTACTCGGTAGATATTTTTTTATGTATTTTTGGGTTGTATAGTTATAAACTTTTTGATCTTGGTTCAGACTATCTCGATATGTGATAATTTATGGGGGTATGTTTAAGAGGTCTTTTTGTATTTTTGGTGTAAATGGTTTTTCAAATGACTTATTGAAGTTCATATTCTGGTATCTTTATCCAATAACTCCTTTGCTTGTACCTGCAATTGTAGATTGATAAACGTTATGGGTTTTACGGAATGTCCCAACGTCTCCTTCTAGCTCTGAAATTTTAATGGCTTCCGATCGACATAGCTCTGCATACTGCTAAGTTAGCTAATTTGTAGCTATAGACTTCAGTTTAACCTCATTAGTCTTTAGCTTTTCTATTTCATTACCCATACTGTCCACTTTCA
>NC_061111.1:33255262-33255733 GCF_002878395.1 Capsicum annuum | reverse complement strand
TCATATTCATCTTTTAGATTATATCTTTTAAACTTATTCTTATAATATGTAGGTTTTCTTATTTCTGATGTTCTAGGTATTATATTTTAATCTTCTTTTTTATCAAGAGTATTTATTTCTGTGTTTCTACTTTCTAAGTTTTCTTCATTAATTACTTCTTTTTTTTTCATTGATTTCTAAATTTTTTGTATTGTTAAGATTTCTGTATATGTTTCACTATCTTCTAAATCATAATTATCTGTTTCTTCAACATCTATTGTATTTATTTCTAATTTTTCTTTAAATTTATTTATCTCATTTAATAATTTTTGTTCTTTATCTTTTTCTTCTTTTTCTTTCTGTCTTTTTCCATACAAATCTTTTAGCATTTGTAGTTCTTTTTTCTAATTCAGCAATCCTACTATTTTTAGTTTCTTCTATTTTTCGTATTTCTTCTGTACTTTGTTGTTTTATTTTTTCTATTTCCTTTTT
>NC_061111.1:33196568-33255162 GCF_002878395.1 Capsicum annuum | reverse complement strand
CCTATTTTCTTATACCTTCTTCCTAGATTAGAAAATATTATTTTTATTTTTAATCATTCATGGTTTTCATATATTTTTTCATCTATTATAAATTCTTCTTTGTTCATTTTTTATTTAATTGTTAATAGATCATGTTGGTATGTATATTCTAGACTATCTATTGTCGATTCTGAATTTGATATTTCTTTTTTTTTGTGCATTTATTGAGTTTTTACTAACTCCGGTAATTATGTTATATTGTAGTCTTTCTATTCTTATTTTTAATTCTTTACGTTTTTTTAGAAATAATTTATTTTAATTCTTTGTATTTTTGTACTTTATTTATTTAAACCATATTTATAATATTTTGATGGGTATCTAAATCTGATGTTATCATAATTAGGTGGTATGTGTCTCATTCTTCTAGATTTTAAATGGATTATTAATTTTTCTTCAATATTAGATATTAAGGTAATTAGGTAGGCTAATCTTTGTGGGTTTTCTTTTGTTTTATTTAGACTTACATATTCTGAATAATTTAAAATTAAAGAATCTTTAATTTTTCTAAAGGTTTCTCTGTTTTTAAATGGTTTCTCATGATTAATCAATATAAATTAATCTCAAGTAAATCAAATTTAAATTTAAACATATATGCTACTTCCGTATTAGTAGCATATACATAGAGTGGTCCAAATTATTTTTTTAGCCCAAAAGTTCAGAATGTTACACTTACACTCATTTAAGTTTGTCTTCAATTTATACGGGGAATAACAGCCTAAAAAGTGTTACAAGAAGACTTAAAAGCAACCAAAATACGAACTTATGGAAAAGACCTTCAGCATGTAAAGGCGATTTCATAGTGTACACAAGCATTTCTTGTAGGGTGTTTGGATGATCTTCTCTTAACTGACTTATTAATCAAAAGCTAAACGTCAAAGTTTGTCACAATCAACTTTTGATTTTTGACTTTTATTTATACTTTTTTAAGTCTAAAGTAAAGTACTTAAGAGTACTTTTGACTTTGCCAAACGTCTCTAAAAATAAAAAAAAATGATTAAAAGTTAAAAATACTTTAAAATAATTCAATTTAAACACCCTATTAGAATGATGATGTAAATAACTTAAACTCTATTAGCCATCACCAACAACTATAATTCGTAAGCTATAATAGGCCTCTTATCAGCCTTATTTAATTCATCAATTACCTAAGGAGCAATTTAGACAAGTGATTCTCATCATCCAATACGAATTTCTTAATTTATATATGAATTGACAGCAATTCTTTTTTGCATTATTTTTCAAATTGTCTCCACATTCTCTTTTATATTTTCACCTACATTATCATATAAACTTGAGTTCGTTACAATATATTACACATGACAAATGGTATATATAAGGAGAAGGATATATTGACCTGACTTAAATTCTTTGCATGACACGTTTTCAACATACGTAAATTCGTACGAGTTATTTTGAATGCATTTACGATTTACAAGTAGGAAATATTTTCATTTTAAATGATATCTTTTTTATAATTAAAACAAGTCCAAATGAAAAAATAATCAACTACATGTTGGGATAAACGTGTGTAATCTTGTAAGTTCTTGACCAATTTGCAGAATTCAGGCGAAAAGAACCTAAATGCGTATTTATGTATACTAGAAATGATTATCTTTATTTCTCCACTATGGAGCTTGTTTCAAATGTGAATTTTAGAAAAATCAGAAAAAACCAAAAGTAGAAAGAGAAGAGGCATCCAAACACCCAAGGACGTGACCAAATGATCAATGAAGAAGGTTGAAAATTATGAGGTCTCGGGTTCAAATTTCAATCGAGATAAGAACATTAGGTAATTTCTTCCTATCTATTCTAACCTTGGTGGACAGAGTTACCCGATACCTATTGTTGGTTGGAAATGGAGGGCAGATCTATTCCATAATAATAGTCGAGGTACGCGTAAGATTACGTGGACAGCTATAAAAAAGACAGAGAGAAGAGGCACCCCATGTAGAAGAGAGACAAAGAACAAAATATTTTTGTATAAAAATTACATTGGAATAGATCCCCTATAATAGGCAGAGTAATTTGAGAAAATGTACACAGGAATAAAATTTCTCATTCTTCACTTTGTACCGAAGGTTAAGGGTTATACATTCATGTTATGTTACTTTTGACTATGTATGGGTTGGTCATAAGACTAAACCCTCCACCAAGTTGTTGGTTCTTTAATTAAAATTTTTTACTTTTACTCGTCCACTATTTCGAAAATAAATTTTCGCTTTTGCTTATCACTTTTGACATATCAAGAAAAGACAATTATTAACTTTCTTATTTTAGTGGAATAGTATAGGGATAAAAAGAAGGACTTACATATGGTGTTCATCAATCTTGAGAAGACGTACAACAAAGTTCCCAGAGAAGTTCTGTGAAAGTGCTTGGACGCTTGAGGTGTTCATGTGGCATACACTAAGTCAATTTAAGACATGTATGATGGAGTGAAGACTCGTGTGAGGACGGTGGGAGGATATTCGAAGCACTTTTCTATTTTGATAGGATTGCACAAGGAATCAACTCTTAGTCCATTTTTTTTCACTTTGGTGATGAATGTATTGATGTGGCATATTCAACGGGAGGTGCCTTGATGTATATTATTTACTGATGGTGTAGTTCTAATTGACGAGACTCAAAAATGAGTTAGTGATAAGTTACAGGTTTGGAGACAAAGTCTAGAGTCTAAAGGTCTTCACTTGAGCAAGACCAAGACAGAATACTTGGAGTGCAAGTTTTGTGATTTGACACATAAGACTGGCGTGGTAATGAAGCTAGATTCCCAAGCCATTCAAAAGTATAGTTGTAAGTATATTGGGTCTATGATTTAATGAACTGGAGAGATTGATGAAGATATTACACACCTTATTGGTGCAAGATGGTTGAAATGGAGGCTCGCATTGAGAGTCTTGTGTGATAAGAAAGTGTCTCCTAAACTTAAAGCCAAATTCTATAGAGTGGTAGTCTGATCGACTTTTTTATATGGAGTAGAGTATTGGTCAGTCAAGAACTCCCGCATCCAAAAGTTGAATGTGGCAAAGATGAGAATATTGCGATGAATGTTTGGACCTACTAGGATAGATAGGGTTAAAATGAGATTATTTGAAAGAAGGTAGGAGTGACTTTGGTGGAAGACAAGATTCAAAAAGTGAGGTTGAGATAGTTTAGACATGTGATGAGGAGGTGCACGAATGCCACATTATGGAGGTGTGAGAGGTTGGCTATGAATGGTTTCAGACGAGGTAGAGGTAGACCAAATAAATATATAAGGAGGTAATTAGATATGACCCTAGATAGAAAGGTATGGATGACGCAAATTACGGTAGAGCGTTAGTGGGCAAGAGTGTGTCCTTGATAGTAGGAAGGAGTGCTTTGTTTATAAATGTACCTGTAGTCATAATATTATACGTGTGCCTTATAGTTTCTTATTTATGGTGTTCTGGTGTTGTTTGTGATTTCGAATAGATAGTTACTCTGTGGGTGTCTCATTTTTTTACTATCTATTGGTGTGTTATTCATGTTATTTTTGTTTTTATGTTTATATACTGTTATTTATCTTGAGCCGAGGGTCTATCGGAAGCAACCTCTCTACTTCATATGAGGTAGTTGTGTAAACTGTGTATACTTTACCCTCCCCAGAGCTCAATTCATGGGAATACACTAAATATGTTGTTGTTGTTGTTGTTTTTCTTATTTTACCCTATGATAGTTTTTTGGGCATTTAAATATTTTTTATTAATTTTTTGCATTTGTATTAGATAACTTAATGTTGGACGTTAGTGGTTGGATGACTTAAGTTACATTCTTGGAAGCATTTCTCACATCAATTGCCAATTACTCTTAGGGGTCCTTTGGTAGAGTGTATAAAAATAATGCAGAATATGGTGTGTTACTAATACTTGTATCAGTAATGCTTGTGTTAGCTATGTTTGCAGTATTTTCATTTGCAGTGTTTGATTTGATGTATTAAAAATAACATAAATTAAATAGTTCCTAAAAAACTAAAAAAATTACAAAGATAACCTCATATTTTTGAGGGATAATAGTTTCTTTAATCATGTTAATGTATGCATAGGATCCATTGCATTGCTCAAACCATAAATTTTAAATACACAATAGAGTGTCTAACTAATGTTTGCAATAGTTATACATAGGGTGAAAAAGTATACCAAACAAGGTATTAGTAGTACACATTAAACTAATGCATGCATTAACTTTCCAATACACTCTACCAAACAATCCCTTAAACAGTTAATGGTCTTCATTTTGGCAGTAAAACACACGTTACATGGCTTCCATTTGCAACTTTTTAACTTCCATTTAGTTTGTAGTTTATGAACCATTAATCACAATAGTTAGTATTGGTAGAATGTGGATATAAGTTTCATGTAACTTTCCACTCTTTATTCCTCCATTATCTTATTCTTTATGTGTTGTAACTCTTGTAACCTTTGTAACCTCTATTTTATTTATCTTCCTATTTATTCTTCCTATTCATTGCATGGAAGATTTCTTCACTTATAAATAGAGTTGGTCTTGCATGGTTTTGATATATACAAGATAATATAGAGTTCACAAAAGTTAGTACAAAATAAGAAAGTTTATCAATTGAAGGGAGGTGTTCTTTTTATGGGGCTTTGAACTCAACTCTTGTCCAAAGTTGTTGAGTTGTTCTTTGTGAAGGCTATTGTATCCTGGAGGGGACAAGTCATGAAAATTACTGCTGGAACAGTGAAATAATTTATTGCAGTGGACTTGAATCTTCTTATAGAGAACGAGATATCTACGCCTTAGCCGACAAAGAAGATAACTTTTATTTTTCTTCACTTGTATTTTTTTCAGTTGTAATATTAATGTAATTTCACCAACAGTTTTTAAGAAGATTCAATGGCAACAACTGAAAAACTCGCGGATGTCAAGATGGGAGATCTTAACAAGCCATTCAAGTTCAACAATGCTCACTTCAAGAGGTGGAAGGGTAAAGTATTTTTCTAGTTAAGTCTTCTCAATGTTTCTTATTATTAACTAAGAAAAATCCAAACAAAGTAGATAACTCTTCCATGACCGATGAAGAACTTATTTCTCTTCAAATGAAAGTTAAAAAATATGATAGAGACCCCTACAAGTGTCGGTATCTTTTACTTAATTGTCTATCTGATAGTTCTTATGATTATTATGATAGAACTTACTCTAATGCAAAGAAAATCTAAAAAGCATTGCAGAGTAAGTATGACACTGAGGAGGCTAGAGCAAAAAATATATGCTGCTAGCAGAATTTTTTGTTTCCAAATGATGGACAACAAATCAGTGGTAGACCAAGCCCGGGACTTCATAATGATTGTTGGAGAGCTCAGATCTGAAAAAGTCAAAATTGAAGATAACCTTATTGTTTGTGGCACAATAGACAAACTTCCTCTTTCTTGGAAGAAATTTCAAAAAACTATGCACCACAAGTAAAAGGAAACTTCCTTTGAGACTTTGATAATGAGAATCTGCATGGAAGAAGAAGCAAGGGTCCAAGATGCACTTTTGCAAACAGAAGAGAACAACATCACACCGAAGGTAAATTTAACAACTTGAAATAATGCTGCCCCTGAAACTAACAAAAATACTACTTTAAAGCCTAAGAAGAAAAAATTCAAGAAAAGTGATGGTAGACATCCCAAGGATAATAAAAGTGAAAATAATCAAGCAAAAAATCAATATGTTCAAGAAAAGGGTTCGTGCTTTGTCTGTGGCAAGAGTGGCCATATTGCTCATTTTTGTAAATTTTGGAAATGTGGGCCTACACCTCAGACAAATATTATCAAAAATCATTTGTGGCGGTGGTAACAGACATAAACATGATAGAGATTGTTGATGGATGGCGGGCTGACTCTGGCGCAAACTGTCATGTCTATTATGACAAAGACTATTTTAAAAATTATATTCATTTTGAGGAGCCCAAAACCATCATGATTGGAGATTCACACACAGCTCAAGTGCTTGAAATGGAAGATGTCGAGTTGAATTTTACTTCTGGAAGAGTATTAATTTTAAAAGATGTACTTTATACTTCTTCCATGAGAAAAAAATTGATTTCTAGTTTTCTTCTTACTAAAGCAGGCTTCAAATAGATTATTGAATCTGATCAATATGTAATTGTAAAAAGTAATATTTTTTGAGGAAATGGGTATGCATGTGATGGTATGTTCAAGTGGAATATTGAAATGAATAAACATCTACTTCTGTTTATATGTTTTCTTCTACTAATTTTTGGCATGCTCATTTGTGTCATATAAATGATTATTATGTGGGAATCATGAGTAGTTTAGGATTAATTCTAGTGATCAAGAAGAATTTTAGAAAATGTGAGGCTTGTAGTAAAGTCAAAATCATAAAAAAGCTTATTTTCAAGTTGAAAGAAAAATTGATTTATTAGAATTAGTTCATACTGATATTTGTGAACTTGAAAGAATTTTAACTTGTGGAGAAAATAGATATTTTATCAATTTCATTGATGATTTTTCTAAGTTTACATATGTATACTTAATGAAAAATAAGAGTGATGCTTTTGAAAACTTTAAAACTTTTCTCCATGAAGTTGAAAATCAGATTGGTAGAAAAATTAAAAGAATAAAAAGTGATAGAGGTCATGAATATGAGTCACATGAGTTCAATTCTTTTGTTCGATCATTGGGTATAATTCATGAATCTACTCCTCCTTATTCTCCTGCATCTAACGGTGTAGCGAAAAAGAAGAATAGAACTTTGGTTGAGTTGACTAATGTCATGCTAACTGAGTCAAGTGCACCTTTAAATTTTTTGGGGTGAAGCGCTTTTAACTACTTGTTACGTGTTGAATCGTGTGCCTCATAAAAAACCAAATTAACAGCTTTTGAGTTGTGGAAAGGTCATAAGCCAAATTTGAGATATCTAAGAGTTTGGGATTGCTTAGCCTATATAAGGTTAATGGATACAAAAATCTTTAAGTTGGGTAAAAAAGTTAGTACTTGTGTTTTTCTTGGTTATACTTCAAATAGTACAATCTATAGATTTTTAATCTTGAAGATAATATTATAATAGAATCTGTTGATGCTATTTTTCATGAAAATAAATTCTCTTTTGATTCTAAAAATAGTGGGGTCATAGGACTGAAAAAAATATTTTGTCACTACCTAGTTCTTCTACTTCTACTTTGAAAAATAAAGAAAATGATGATTTTGAGTTAAGAAGTAAACGAGCTAGAGTAGAAAAAGATTTTGATCCTGATTATTATGTTTTTAATGTTGGAGATGACCCTCTCACTTTGAAAGAAGTTTTGTCTTCACATGATGCTATTTTCTGGAAAGAGGTTGTAAATGATAAAATGGAGTCACTAATTTCCAATAAAACTTGGAAGTTAGTTGATTTACCACCAGGTTGTAAAACAATTGGATGTAAATGGGTCTTACATAAAAATTTAAAACCAGATGGATCTGTTGATAAATACAAAGTTAGGCTAGTGGCTAAAGGTTTTAAACAACTAGAAGGACTAGATTTTTTTATTCTTTTTCTCCGGTAACTAGAATTACATCCATTAGACTTTTAGTCGTTGTTACGGTAATTTTTTATTTACAAATTCATCAAATGGATGTAAAATCTGATTTTTTAAATGGAGACCTAAATGAGGAGATTTACATAAAACAACCCGAGTATTTTGTTGAGGCTGACCAAGAAAGCAAAGTGTGTAAACTTACTAAATCCCTATATGGCTTGAAACAGACACCAAAGCAATGACATGAAAAGTTTGATTCCTGCATGATTGATAATGGTTTTAAAACAAACGAGTGTGCTAAGTGAATGTATCATGAGTATTGGAATAATTTGCACATTTTATTTGCCTATATGTTGCTGATTTATTGATCTTTGGCTCTAATATGAATGTTATTGGTAAAACTAAAAATATTTTTAGAAGTCATTTTGATATAAAAGATCTTCGTGAGGTAGATTTTATTCTATGAATGAAAATTACTAAAATATGAGATGGAATTTTTCTTTACCAGTCACATTATGTTGAGAAAATTTTAAAGAAATATACTTTTCTTGATTGCAAGCATGTTGTAACTCCTTTTGATTCTATTGTTCACTTGTTTCCTGTTGAAAGTGAAAATGATGTAATAAAACAAAAGAAATATGATAGCATAATCAGAAGTTTGAGATAAGTGACTGATTACGCTGTGCCTGATATTGCATATGCAGTAGGAGTACTTAGCAGGTTTACTAGCAAGCCAGGTAATGAACATTGGCATGCTATAACGAGAGTAATGAGATATTTAGTTGGAACAAAAAATTATGGTTTGTTCTATAAAAAATATCCTGTTGTACGTAAAGGCTTTTGTGATGCAGATTGAAATACTTTATCGAATGATTCCTTATCTACTACTGGTTATATTTCACTTTGGGTGGTGATGCTATTTGTTGGAAGTTTAAAAAGCAAACTATAATTGTTAGCTCTACCATAGAGGCTGAATTAATTTTTATCTTCAGCTAGTGAAGAAATGAATTGGTTAAGAGATTTGTTATTTCAAATACCTTATTTTGAAAAACTAATTCCTCCTATTTTAATTCATTGTGATAGCACCGCTGCAATTGGTAGAGTTCAAAACTGTTATTACAATGGTAAATCCAGACCTATAAGGAGAAAACACAGTAATGTGAGATCATATTTAACAAATTATACCAGTAATGTTGATTATGTCAAATTTTGTGATAATCTTGCAGATCCATTAACTAAGGTCTTAGCAAGAGAGAGGGTCTAGAGCACAACAAGGGCAATGGGATTAAAGCCTATTGCATCCTAAGTCATATGTAAGGAAACCCAACCTGGAGACTATAGGTCCTATAACCAGATTCAATGAAAAAAATGAATAACATGATGACTTATTGTGAAAAAATGCACTATTTTTTTATCCCTTTCTATGGTGTCAACGCATTTACCTGTAATGATTGTTATGTTGAGTTTGAAAAAACTTTTAATGAAATTCTGTAGCTCGAATGAGTGGGCTGCTAAAATTACATGAGCACTCTCGACAGAATTTACCTATGTGAGTATGGAGGTAGGTCGCTTTCTATGAGAATTGGGCTTATTCTCAAAGACACTCATGAAATCGGGATAGCACAAGGCCGTAATGTGCTAACTATAATGCTTATTTCAACACCTTGACTATTATATGTAAGCAGTAACTTTTTATTTTCCTTACACAGTCATAGTTTAAGTCTGAGATCACTACGACTCTGGAGTAAAAATTACTGTTTTACTAAGTGGAGGTTCAATGCAGCGCACACCTTCATTATGCATGGTAGTCTTTCTTCAGCTAGTAGACTCTCTTATTACTATTAAAATTAGTGGAAGATTGATAATTTTTTGAGCATTTTAATATTTTTTATTAATTTGTCTCATTTGTATTAAATGACTTACTGTTGGACGTTAGTGGTTGCATGGCTTAAGTTACATTCGCATTTCTCACATCAATTGCCAATTACTCGTAAAGAGTTAATGGTCTTCATTTTGGCAGTAAAACACACGTTGCATGGCTTCCATTTGCAACTTTTTAACTTTCATTTAGTTTGTAGTTTATGAACCATTAATCACAATAGTTAGTATTGGTAGAATGTGGATATAAGTTTCATGTAACTTTCCACTCTTTATTCCTCCATTATCCTATTCTTTATGTGTTGTAACTCTTATAACCTTTGTAACCTCTATTTTATTTATCTTCCCATTTATTCTTCCTATTCATTGCATGGAAGATTTCTTCACTTATAAATAGAGCTGGTCTTGCATGGTTTTGATATATACAAGGTAATATAGAGTTCACAAAAGTTAGTAAAAAATAAAAGAGTTTATCAGTTGAAGGGAGGTGTTCTTTTTATGGGGCTTTGAACTCAACTCTTGTCCAGAGTTGTTGAGTTGTTCTTTGTGAAGGCTATTGTATCCTGGAGGGGATAAGTCAAGAAGATTACTACTAGACCGGTGAAATAATTTGCTGCAGTGGGTTTGAATCTCCTTAAAGAAAGCGAGATATCCGCGTCCTAGCCGAAGAAGAAGAACATAACTTTTATTTTTCTTCACTTATAATTTCTTTCTTTGTAATACACCCTTAACATTAATTACATATTCACAAAATTATTTTTCAAAACTTAATACTAAACATCAGTTGGTATAATAGTAAAACCATCATATCAATTATTATTTCTTAAGGAGGATGCAAATTTCAATGTAGAAAAGTAAGAATAAACAGAGGTAGTAACATTTACTCAAAAAAATAATAACTTCTTCAAAATTGGCTCTCTTGGTTTTGATTTGTTCTTTCCACACTTTTTAGACACAACTCACGGGCCATGATGGAGATTTATTATGATTATGTATTAATTAATTTATTGTAAATACTGTGTGGGGATAGTTTTATTATTACGTTGGGAAAGTAAAAAGGATTAAAAGGGGATGCTACATTATTGATGGGTTTGATCCCTTCGTCTCAAATGTAGAGGTCAATGACTATATCAAATGAGTTAAACTCTCAACCTAGTCCTTCCCCTCCCCCGCTCCCCCCCCCCCTTCCTCCAAGAAACTGTTATTTCTTTGAATAAATAGTATTCAAATTTTGAGATATTCATTTTCTTTTCTTTTCTATTTCTTTCTAGAAAAAAAAAAATTCTAAATGCTTTTATTAAGTATTAGAGAGTGTCATACAAAAGAAGTAATAAATATATGTTGAAAACTAATAGAATATCTATGATGCATATCAAATCTGTATACTTATAAGCATCCACTATCCCTCGAATTATGGCTAAAGTTGTTACGACATACTCCAATTTCACATGAGTCCTATTACTTTTTGAACTCAATTTTAGCATATTTTTGTCACCATTTTGATTTGTAAAAATGGGGCCCAAGTCAAAGATACCACATCAGTTAAAAAGATATCACATCATCTAAAAAAGGTGACAAAATACACTAAAATTAAGTTCAAGAAGATAATAAGACCTTTATTAAGTTGGATTGTATCGTAACAAATTTTATCATCATGGGGTACTAGATACTTTACTTCACTTTAAAAAAAGAAGTAACTTGTCTATAATTTCGACTGTTTGTTATAAATCCAACAATTTCTCAGATATATGTCGTCATAAAGATATAATAAAGGCATCATCGTACTAAAATATCTATTAGTAGCAAAAATTTTCAAAGAATCTATGATTTGACATTATATGAAACTTGTTTTTTTTCCGTAATCAAAGCCGCCAAAGAGTTCATAAAGGTGATGAGGTAGGCACTATTGGTAACAAAAGCCGACAAAGAGTTCATAAAAGCAAAAAACATAGGCCTATCATTAATGAAAGTCGACAAAACTTACCGACTCCATATACCAAATTGGGATATGGCTCCCCTCCAGTATAAAATCCCTCCAGTTCAGTGTCCCTCTAATTTTGTTACACTTGTCAACTTTTGGATCTAACGGTAAATTAGGTTTACTTAAAGGAAACCACCTCTGAAACCTTTTATTCAAATTTTGATGAGGTATTTCATTTCATATATTGTTGGAAATAAAAAAGCGGAGGGGAGATGGATTGTAAGCCCAACCTCTTGAAATAACAACACAAAGATCTAATAGTATAGGAGGTAACTTACAAAAAAAAATTAAGACGTCATATTTAGACCTAATATTTAGCATTTGAACATTTTCCAACTGGGAAGGCCCCTTAGTACCTTAAGGTTGTTGATTAGAGGCAAAACAAGAGGTTAATGCATTGGTGGAAGAGGTTGATTTAGTGTAAAGATCTGATTTGTGAGATTTTACTTTTTATGTAATATAATTATTTTGACCTTTATTATAGTTGTTGCATGTTAATTTTGACACTTGGGATAGTTGGAACGGTTTTCAATGTCTTTGAGAGGGTTCTAAGAGAGTTTGAGTTTTTCAGAGACTTTAAAAGTCCTAGACTTTAGTCAATATTTGATGTTTTGAGTGCCGGATGATTATTTGGATAGTTTTATTAGATCCATAATATTGAATTTGAGTTAGTAGCTGGGTTGATTCGGGTTCAGAACCTTTAGTTTGCATTTTGAGCTCTGTTTGAAAACTAGTGGAATTTGCCTTAGAGGGGGTCCCAGGGGCTAAATTATTGAAAACAACTTCTTTTTGAAAATTTGATATTGTCATTGAGTTTAAAACGTTAAAAATAACCTAGTAGAATATGTAATTTATTTCCTTGGAGTTCCGAATGAATCCTGAGAGGTCCGTTCGAAAAATTTAGAAACTTGTATTTCAGGTAAATAGTTGATATCTGGTGTAGACCCCATTCTTCTTTGCCAACGCAGGCCTCTGGTCATGAATATAGAAAAGGATATTTTTCCTTCATGGCGACCGCGAAGAGGGAGCCACAGTTGTTAAGAGTAGTCGGGACCAGGTCGGGTATTTTCATTATTCGTGAACGTGATAGGATTGTCGTGAATGTGATATTTTGGATCGTGGACCTTTGCAAACATGAATTCTTGATTACGAATGCAAAGGTCAATTAATTGGCTGGTCAAAGTTTTGACCGCGATTATGGGGTACTGTTCATAGAATAATATAACACTTTAATTTTGCAATTTTTCTCTATTTTTAAACCTCCAAGCTTCGGGAAATATGACTTTCTAGGATTTCTTCATCATTTTTGTGTGTGGGTAACCTCTAAACTCATCTTTTCATTAATTCTTAGTGATTATGTCTTTGAAAATTCTCTTTAATCTTGATTTCAAATGAAATTTTGAGGATTTTGCTAGTAAAAGTTAAAGGTAATATTTTTTCGATTTGGACCTCATTTTTGTGTTTGTTTTTAATTGTAGACTCCTATAACCTGGGAGAACTTATTTCTAAAATAAAATTTTAGTTTTAACCCACTCGTGTTCGAACCTATTTAAGACCTGACGTAAAAATAGTCAATATGAGTATCATTAGCTTTCTTTTAATGAGTAGATGTTATATTTGTATATTTTGTTTGATTTGAGACTATTCAAAAGGAGAAAACTCCATATTGAAGGACTTTAGGCTTGAATTTCGACGCTTCGAGGTAGTTTATGACTTAACTTTCTTCAGAGTGGGTTGGATCGTTAATGAATATGTAAAACGTGCTATGTGTCTGGGGAGAATAACTATGAAAATTGTTGTTTAAGTTTATTATAACTGTTGTGTGCCCGTTTGGAGGCTTATATATTTGTTGTTGTTGACTTGTGATGTTTATTACGTGTTGCACGTGTGGGGGCTTTATCTGATATCATTGTCCTTATTTATACTTTTAAACACCTTTATTCTTAATGTGATGTCCGTGCAGGGGCTTGAATAGATATTATAGACTTTATTGAGCATTGTTTGTCATTATCATGATAGAAATGCTTGAATTATGAGTTGATATGATATTATTAATGTATTACATGTATACTTAGTCTAATAGTGCAAAACTAGAATTGATATCATGAAATGTTGATATATCGAGTTGATTTCTAAACTCGCTTATACACGTATTGAATGAATTTTGTTTTCTTCATACAGATTTGATTGTGAGCATTATATCCTCATTCATACATACACATTCATGAGATATCAATCTCACCGAGGAATATTGTTTTAAAGAAAATAAGATATTTTTGTAGGAATCTTGGTCCATGAACACAAGCCATAGAGGTGTGTTGAGACTTTAAGATAGTATATGGACTGCCAACCCCTCATGAGTCCTACTTTGGGAGCATTGAGCCTCGATAGGTGTATGCAGAAAGTCATGCGGTGACTTTCAAACCATTCACTTTATTATTTCTTGCATTGCATTTGCATATGCATTTCATGTGTTACTTGACGTGTAATAAGTTTCTATGTACTTCTGTGTATGCCTATTTCCTTTTGATTTTCGTACATACATATTAGAATTGTTTTGGAGAGGATATGAGCTACTATTTGGGAATTTTTCTATTTGCAGGTGACGTGCTCATAGTATTTCTTTACTTGTATTATTTCCTACTTTGCTCAGTCGGCCTATGATGCCTATTGAGTACAAATAGACCGTACTCACTCCTATATATCCTTTCAGTACAGATCCTAGTATGATTATGACACACGATGACTCATTTCGTGTTGATTAGAGATTGGTGATTCGAGGTATTGGCACGCTCTAGGGCTTTTAGAGTTGACTGCAAACCTTCTCTTATCTAGTTTGATATCTTTATTAGTTTTCGGAGATAGTTTCAGTATTTCCGATGTATTTATTAGATGTTCTACACTTATGACATCAAATTTTGGGGCCTTTATGTATTTTGTTCAGACTTCAGTTTAACTTTTCATATGTGTTGACATAAATCATTCTAAAAGTCTCGTCTTGTCTTATATTATTATTTTTCAAATTTTCTTACTTTGGGCGATTGATTTATCTACTAATTAAGGTTGGATTAAAGTAGACGCAATTATAACCTCACTTTTTGAGTCGTGACAATTGGCCAAGAAACCAGCCACCTGATTGGCCTCTCTAAAGTAGCGAGGAGCCATGAGATTATACTGGTTCACTAATTGTAACATTTGTTCTATGATATTATTAAAGTTGTAACGGTTGGTTTTCTTGTGCTGGAGCATATAGGTAATCAAAGGCATTCGATTGTGAAATCATTGAAGACATTTTGAATACACCATTATATCCCAGATCGTGTTGCTTAAGCTTCAAAATGGTTATTGCTGATACATACAGTAGATTGCATCTAAGAAAGCCAATATGAAATCTCCATTGTCATCTCCCACCACCTCGTCAATATCCTACTTTGTCATTGTTATGCTAATTGTTCAAATTTATTAAGCTATGGTCAGGTTTGATCCGATAAGTAGTGGCAAAAATTGGGACAAGTTGTAGTTCTTGATAGGAAATAATATGGATGCTTGATTACTTTATAAGCATAAAATCTTTTTCACTATTTTATGACAAATTTCGTTCAATATTTGAGGGGATATTACGATGTTAGTTGGATGGCCAGTAATAATGATAATAAACTCATGTGGATGAATTTTCACTTTAGATGGCTGATCGATTTTCTGGACTTTTTAAAATCAGACATGTATTACTCATTAGAGAATGAAATTCGAGTTAGCTGCATTAGCAATTTACAGAGCCAAACTGATTGAAAAAATTATTGTTACAGATGTGGTCATCACAAGAGCCTATTGTACTATTATTTTGTGACAGTGAAGCAACTATGTTTAAGACATTCAGGAAAAGATACAAAAAGAATTTAGATATATTTTTTTAAGACACGAGTATATAAGACAACTGATTTTTTGAAGAAATTATTACAATTACATAATATTATATCTATGAATAACCTTGTTGACCGATTTATAAAAGCACTCACGAGGGATCTGATAATGGACACCACAAATGCTATGAATTTAAGGTAATTAAAATTCATCATTAGTAACATAAACACTTTTTTTCCTTACTCATCAGTTTGAATAATTGGATGAAAGTTTTGGAGGAAAATAAAAAATTTGATTATATTTTTAAATGCTGAAAGATGGAGATGAGCACTGGGTATTTGAAAAAATTTAAATAGCTTGGAATTAACAAATACTTTTTAGTAACCTATTAAATTTATTTTATTCATTTAAAATATTTTTTTAATTAATCAATTCAAAACATCTTTTTGAATTTGGACAGGTGACTAATTATAAAGGTTGATTCTATTAATTCAAATACACTCCATAAAGTTATTATAGTATCTGTATTTTTGGCAAAACTTGAGTGTCATTTGATGATATAAAATCTTGGAGAAATTCTGTCATCATCTCTGCAATAATATAAGTGATATTATAGTATCTGTACTTTTGGCAAAACTTGAGTTTCATTTGATGATATAAAATCTTGGAGAAATTCTGTCGTCATCTCTGCAATAATATAAGTGAGGCTTAAATTTTTTAAGGACTAATTATATTAAAAGACCAATTTATTTATTCCTCGTTTGTGAAGTTTAATTTTGAAAAAATTACATAAACTATAGCATACTTAAGACATTAATTACATAGAATAGCAACACTTTTTTAAAATTACAACTTATAGCAAAAGCAATAATATTTTATCATTTTTATTTAAAAGTGTGTGTTGCCCACCCTTTATTTTACCATTACCTATTTTCAAGCCACTTTTCCTATTTCAGTTGCTTCCACTGTAACGTTTTCTTTAATTTTTTTTTTCAAATTCCGCTATTTTTTCTCAATTTTCGGATAAACATTGTTTTCCATCAATTAAGGTAAGTTGATTTTACAGTTAATGCATGTTATTTTTTCATATAACTTTTTTTTTTTAATTTATTTTCGACATTTTTCAACCTTCTTTTGCTTTTTGAGTTTTTATTTTGTTTTTTTTTTGTTTTTTTTTGTGTTGAAATTTCTGGAGTTACACGATAATGGTAGAATATGCACATCGTTGTAGTTGAAAACATTTACTACTATGACGTACTTGTTTAATGGTGACTTTTGTGAAGTGGGTTTTTGTTTACTTCTCTATTTCTTTTATTCTTGGAACGTTCCTCTCTTTTTTTGCTTTTTTATTTTTTGAAATTATAGATAATTTTCAATTAGCAAATATTCTTGAGTTTTATCTATTAATCTGTCATTAATATATCATTATGTTTCTTCATTAATTGTTATATGTTAATGTTTAATCATGGGCATTTGTTATGTGGTATAAAGGAGCAATCTTTGGAGACCCCATAAAGGATTAGATGTAAATGAAGCCTAATTTGAGATTATGTAGTTTGATTTTTAAGATTATATTATATCAAGAATTTGTTTAATTCTGAGTTCCAAGATTGTTTTTTTTTTTTTTTGCTTAATGGAGTAATGAATTTGGGAGGTTTATTTGGTAAAAATGGAGCAATCTTTGAATACCCAGAAAGGATTAGATGTAAATAAAGTCTAAGATGAGATTTTATAGTTTAGATTTGTTTAATTAAGAATTTTTTTGGCTTGGATTACTTCTAAATTTGAGACATGATTATGTTTCTTGATTAATTGTTATATATGATGTGTATTTGGTAATAAAGGAACAATCTTTGGATAACCTAAATTCTCAGAAAGGATTAGTTGTTAATGAGGCCTAATATGAGATTATGTAGTTTGATTTTGTTTAATCAAGAAGAAGTTCAGTTGAGATTTTTTTGTTACCCCCTCCCTAAGAGCTTGCACCCTTTTTGCTCTCTTGGTGACTCAAACTCGCAACCGAGTTGATAGTGACGGGTGTTTACCATCCGAGCAACTCTCTCTTGTCTTGTCGTTTAGTTGGGGTTACTTCTAAGTTTGATTTTCTGATACGGGACTCCCCAAGAACACAACAACACAAACACCAAAATTAGTCCACTCGTTTAAGAACTATGGACTCTTTTGATGACCTCTCTCGGATTTACAAGAAGAACAAGAAAGGAAGTGACATCAAGAGTAAAACAGACTAAAAAATAGCAACAACACGTGATGAACAAGATGAACACAAGAACACAACTTTCGTATTCAACAAGACACAAAAACAGTCCACCACAAACATAAAAAGTGCAATAAGATAAAAGATAGATAGATAGACCAATGAAGTGGTACTATTAACAACCCAAAAGCTTATTCCACTTTTGGACCTTTAATATCACACGCAACCTAAACCTATCTCTTACGTGACCTCCAGGGAATCGGAATTTCCAAGAAATCTCCGTTTCTAAGCGATTCATCAACACAAGGATTCCACCTTGCTAAGAGGCTCTCAAAAAAAGGCTACAAATATCATTAAAAATCTTTCCAAAATAACCTAATGAGGTTCTATTTATAGCTAGCTTAAATTAGTTCAAATGACTAAAAATCCCTTGCAAAGGGGTGGATGAACAGTGACGGATGAACAGTAACAGCTTTGCAGTGTGGGACTTGTTCTCTACACTTCAAAGCTTATTTCTTATATGGTCAGCCCCACAAGCTTGGGTCTTCACTTACGTCTTTATGTCCTCGAGTGTTAAGATGCCTCTTTGACCCGTATCATCCTATCCTCCTTAGAAAGGATTCGTCCTCGAATCCGAGCCTTGCAAAACAATAAGAAGGACAAACAAACACAAGTTCCTCAAGGTATGAGGGTTAGGGTTAGTGTAATGAATCATAGCATTATGCCAAGGTGGCTCAAACTTCACGTATACCCAAATATCCCTCGGGTTCTAAAAAATGATAAACCAATCACAGAAAACTCAAAGTACATACAAGACATGCTTAGCATCAACATAATCATGCTCATACAATGCACACATATCATTCCCGAATATAGTTTGAAATGAATCAGTATCACACCTCAAGTGATCATCGGGTTCAAAGGGGTAAAGTATTCATGCACATATGTCATTCTCGAATATGCTTTGATATCAAATGATATGGGACTCCCAAAAAACACAACAACACAAACTCCAAAATTAGTACACTCGTCCAAGAACTATGGACCCTTTTGATGACCTCTCTCGGATTCGCAAGAAGAACAAGAAAGGAAGTGATATCAAGAGTAAAACATACTAAAAAATAGCAACAACACGTGATGAACAAGATGAACACAAGAACACAACTTTCGGATTCAACAAGATACAAAAATAGTCTACCACAAACATACAAAGTGCAATAAGATAAAAGATAGATAAATAGACCAATGAAGTGGTAATATTAACAACCCAAAAGCTTATTCCACTTTTGAAACTTTAATATCACACGCAACCTAAACCTATCTCTTACGTGACCTTAAGGGAACTGGAATTCTCAAGCAATCTCCGTTTCTAAGCGATTCATCAGCACAAGAATTTCACCTTGCCCAAGAATTCCACCTTGCTAAGAGGCTCTCAAAAAGAGGCTACAAATATCATCAAAAATATGTCCAAAATGAACTAATGAGGTTCTATTTATAGCTAGGTTAACTTAATTCAAATGACTAAAAAGCCCTTGCAAAGGGGTGGATGAACAGTGACGAATGAACAACAATAGCTTTGGAGTGTGGGACTTGTCCTCTACACTTCAAAGCTTGTTTCTTGTATGGGAAGCCCCACAATATTGGGTCTTCACTCACGTCTTCATGTCCTCGAGTGTTCAGATGCCTCTTTGACCCGTATCATTTTCAGATTGTATTTGTAATTTTTTATTTTATGGACAATATGTTCATATCTGTATTTTTGTATTAGCAATGTGAAGATATACACTATTACATTAAGACATGTATTTTTTATTAGAGATTATTTAAAATATATTTTTTACAGTGTCGATATGTATTTGTATTTTGGTACTGATTTATATTTGTATTTATTTTTATTTTTGGTACTGATAAGAATTGTATTTATTTCAGTATAGATATGTATCTGTATTTGGTAATGTAAGATTTGTATTTGCTACTGATAACTGATAAAATGTATTTGTTACAGTATAGATATATATTTTTATATTTGTAATCTTATATTTGATGGACAATATGTTTATATATGTATTTTTGTCTTTGTAATATGAAGATATATATTTGTTACATTAAGATATGTATTTGTATTTTATGGATTATATTAAATGCATTTCTTTCAATATAGATATATATTTATATTTGGTACTGATATGTTACTTCAAGATGTATTTTGTAAACACATATGTGGTACTGTTTTGACATGTAACTGTATTTCTAAATGTTAAGATATATATTAGATATGTTTTTTTTTATTTTCAATATTAATATGATATGTAATTGGTGAATGGAAATCATTGTATTTTATGTTTTGATTTAATACAATAGCTATGATTTAATAAAAAATATGTGTATGATTCTGTAGGTGTTGCGTGATCAAATATACATGGCAAGAGTAATGCATGCATATGTTTCAACTGTTGATGGTGTTTCAATTGTTGACTTGATCCAAATCTTCTTCGTATGAGATATGCTTCAATGTTGTGGCATTATGGTTTGAGGAAAGAAGGAGAAGGCACAAAGTGATGATGAAGCACCAATGAGGCCTCCTAGAAATATTGGAATAACAGAAGATATTAAAGTGCATGATATTTGAAGTTTATTTTGAATTTATTGTATTTGACAATAGTGAACTAAAGGTGGACAAAGATTTAGTTGAATATTTCTTAGGTTTCATATGTCATTTTAATATTGAAAGTTGATATCTTAATGTTTTCTTTGCTGTAATTGTTAGATTTTTGATGTTTAAGTTTCTAAAATAGAGTTGTTCGTGCTTAGTTTATGTTACTGTTATACATATTTTGGTATGAATATGTGCTTTTCAGTTTTGAATATAATTTTCAGTAATGCATATGTATGTTCCAGTCATTATATTTATTTTTCAGTTATGCATTTGTATTTTTCATTTTGTGCATATGTATTTTTGAGTAATGCATATGTTTTTTTCAGTTCTGCATATATACTTCTGAATAATACATAATTATTGTATAGTTTTGCATAAGTCTATATATTTTTATGATGCATATGTATTTATGATTAATACATATTTATTACATAAATGTATGTTAACTTATTCTTAGTTTTTATAGATTGACATAGGAAGATTCTTATATGTATTTTTTCAGATTAAAAATTTGGCTTGTATGGCGTACATTTTATTAGATATAAATAACTGATGTTATATTTCTTGTACAATATATTCATAATGATAACATTTGCAACAATTTAACTACAAAAAGTTCAATAACATCAACAAATTTTATCAAAATTTAGAATCATATAATAATCAGTGAAAAATGAAGCAATTATTTTTTGACTGAATACATCAATAAACTTATCATTTATTATATTTACTACATGAACACCTATTGTGGATGAACTGCAACAATTTTTATTTTTCTTTTCGAATATATCTCTTCTCGATTTTCCACGATTCTTTTTGCTGGTCTCCTAGGGGGTCACCTTGTATTTTGGGGGCAGAACTATCTCCTTCAATATCTCCTGTGGAATTACCCAGTCATCTTTGTGTGGTAGAGGATAAATGGAAAGATCATATATTCTTAACACATTTTTTGGTTTGTATAGATCAGAGCAATATGGTCCCTTTTGAAAACTCTTGCTATCAAGTACTGCACAAGCATGCACACACAGTATCTCATCCAATTGAAATACATGGCAAGAACTTTTTTTTCTTAAGGCAAATAATAAAATGTTTATCCTTGTCGTAGACTTTATAGACATACTCTGAGGCTGGTATAACCTGAAATTATTAATACAAAAATAATTTTAAAAAAAGTTGTCAGTTCAAATTGTTTTAGTTTAACAAATGTATTTTTTTTTGAAGTAACTTATGTATATTACAAGTCTTAATATGTATATTTATGATATGCATTTGTATTTTCATTATAGTATATTAATTACTGTATATGTATAATATAAATACATATAGCTGGAAACATATGAAACAAACAGTGAACACATAAATAGACTGCATACGTATATTATAAATACATATAGCTGTTAATATATATATATACATATAACTTTTAAAATACGTAATTTATACAATAATTATTTTGTATATATAAAAATGCAAAACAAATTCTAACAAACAGGAACAAACAGAATTTGCGAATTCCTCGATTAAACAAACTAACCGTTAAGAAGAAGAAATCAGAAAAAGAAGTGCTTCAAATGGATGTATATAAAATTATCATTAACATTTAGCACTCCATGACAAGGCAACCCAAGATGAACTTGTTATATGAGGAATGAGGATGAATACAAACTAACCATAAAAAGAAGAAAAAAAGTTGATAATATTGTTAAAGAAAAGCATTAAAATACATCGAATAGAGGCACAATAATACCGAATGTAGTCATCTTTAATAGTTTATGTTCCTGCAATTCTTTCCGATTTCTCATTTGTATCCTGTTAAAGGCAAAATATTTCCCATTTTCATCATAGATTTCGCGAATTGCTCAAAGAAAATCTCATTATTTTCTTCATATACAATCTCAAATTTTGTAATTCCACGACTGTTACGCAACTTTGTTGCAACTTTTTCAGCAATTCTCGCAATATTTTTTTATGAAATGCACAAATAGAATCAAGTTTGTTTATCGATACCTATAATATGAGTATTGTATTTTCAATATTTTCTCCAGAATTTCAGATGATCATCAATAATATTGAAAGCACTCTGTTTTTTGAATCTTCTTTGATTTTTTGTTTATGAAAATCATTGTTTAAATTTGAATTATGTTGATGTAAATTAACGGTTGAGGTAAAAATAAAAGAGTCATATAAGGTAAGGAAATCTGTTTAATTAAATGTGGCATAAATTAAGGAACAGTTTCATCCCTTATTTAACTCTAACTGATTAGAGTTAAATAAGGAACGGCTACCCTATTTGTCTATGTATTTATATAGCAACCTTTTACTAAAATATAGAATACATATAGCTATTTTTCATAATTTTAAAACTGTTGCTATTAAAGTTATAATTAACGCACAGTAACTATTTCTGAATTTCCCAATAATTTTTCTAACATTCACGTTAAAAAAGTCGATTTATTTATTCCTTTTTTGTGAAATTAATTTTTCTAACATGCACATTTAATATCTATATCTATAATATATTAAAAATATGAAGACTCTTAAAAAAGTGATTTGAACTTTTTGTCCTTCATTAAAAAACTCTCCTTTAGATAAAAATGTCTTTTCACTATTTTCTTCAATTTATTATTTAATTATTTTTATTATATTAACTAGACTCCTAAAATGTATGGGACTCCTAAAATATATGGAAGGAGAATCAATTAATATTTTTCTTTGTACTGATCAATTAGAAAAATACTCCTAAAATGGGATACAAAAATACTCCTAAAATAGGACTCTATTAAGACAATACTTTAATAAATATTGAGATACACGTTAAATTAGAGAAGAACCTGATTTACTTATTGGAAAAATATGATTGATACTCATCTAACTTGATTTAGTTGCATGTCTAGATTGATGGATATTTAATTTTCTAACTCTCAACTTCTTCACTTTTATCAATATAATAAAATTCAATATGTGTGTGTGTATATATATATATAGCTTCTTCGTTTTTATTTAAGTCATTCTTTAGTGTCAAAATTTTCGCTCAAACAAGAATTATTTCATCAAAACTGAAACTTTGATTGTATTATTTTGTTGTAATTTACAGGTTGTAGATGAATTTACAGGTGGTAGATGAATGTCGGTCGGCTTTGAGAAACTTTTTTAGGTAAAAGTTAGATTTAATTGTATTATTTTTATATCTCTGTTTTGAGAATTTTCTTTTAAAGGTAAATTTTAGTTATATTATTTTGATATCTCTATTGTTGTATTATTTTGTTATAGTTTACAGGTGGTAGATGAGTGTTGAACAACTTTGAGGAAATTTTTGTGTCAAGGTTAGATTTAATTATATTGTTTTGATGTCTCCATCATCGTATTATTTTGTTGCAGTTTATAGGTGGTAGATGAATGTCGATCGGCTTTGAGAAATTTTTTTATTAAAGGTTAGGTTTAATTAAATAAATTCTCCAAAAGATGTTGAATTTAATTATTGTATTCATCTTTATTATAAAAACAAATATCCTAACGTTTGAACTCAATAAAGAGAGGTACATGCGCGAAGCACGTACGCCTAAACTAGTATATATATATATATATATATATATATATATATATATATATATATAGATAGATATATATTCACTTTTCGACTCGGGGCTTTGAATAGTTTATCTTACTGTGTTAAACAAATTTATTTATAAAAACATAAGTCTTCCGAATATTTTGGGTGGATAATAAGGGTTCTTCTAGCTACTTAGGATAGCGTAGGTCGTCGTCCGATTCGTTAGTTCGAATCGTGATAATTTCATTCAAAATTAATCTAGCTTAAATTTTTAATTCTTTATTGGAGGAGAATCTTAATCCGAATTTTGACACGCTAGACTTTACTGTAACGACAAAAAGAATAATTGCACGATAGAAAGATAATGTTTCATTTTGCTAATTGCATGATAGAAAGACAATGTTTCTTTTGCTCAATAGCATCAACATATTCTTGGTGATCTTTCCTTATAAAGCGAAACAAGAGAAAATTAATAATTAAGATCTTAGCCCAATATTATGTCCATTAAAATGAACTTCGAAGGACAAATGTTTCTATTATCCATTATTTTTCTTTCAAAGTATGCTTCCCATAATCAAATTTTTTTATAACGATATTATTTTTCTAAATATTTTTTTATTTCTATAAGAAAATACTATTATAGATAACATGTAACATAATTTAATATAAAAGTCAAATTTTAAAAACAATTTGGTTGTTATAATTACATTATTGTAAAATAGCTCTTCCCAGAGAATAGAATTTAGCTTGAAGTGTGTCCTTTTTCTTGAGGATATTCCTCCTAGACAATAAATAATATTATTCGACATATTCCTATGAGATTCATCAAATTCTTCCAATGATTAACAGGAGAAAAAAACATGTCTTCAGAAAGAAAATTCAATTTTCTTAGGATAAGATCAAAGTAGATTAAAAAAAAAAGTTATTTCTTAAAATAATCTATATAAGAATTGCTCCGATGACTAGCTTGACTATAAATAAATAATTTACTAAATAATAAATAGATATAAAACAATTGTAATATTAGATAAAATTTTAACAAATCAATAATGGGCATTCGCTCATAAAATGACACAATTATTTCAATGATATCAATAGAGAGACGTAATTTTAGTATTAGAAGGTAATGGGCTTCTCATTTTCTTTTCTGTATTTTGGAGTTCAGGTAGGTTGAATGTGAAACGATCTCATGCGACGTGTCAAAGATCTTTTATCTTCTCACTTCTCTTTCGGTGATTTTTCTGTATAGAAGAAGACAATCTTTTTATGGACTTATTTCAACTTCTAATTTTCTTTCCCGAATTCAAGCTGAAAATAAAATAAAATAACTTTAAATTCATCACTATCTCTTTTGTTATCTCCACTCTTACTTTCTATAACCACCATTTTCTATATAATCCAACAACGTACCCCCCACCCACTTCATTTTAATATAAAGTACTCTTCATCCAGACCTCTTTAAATATCCACTCAAAAATAAGAATAAAGAGAAAGTGA
The DNA here is from genome assembly GCF_002878395.1 of Capsicum annuum. NCBI lineage: Eukaryota > Viridiplantae > Streptophyta > Magnoliopsida > Solanales > Solanaceae > Capsicum > Capsicum annuum. The sequence continues at coordinate 33,229,981 of NC_061111.1, read as the reverse complement.
TTGAAGCATACAGAATAAATCATGTCTTCTATTTTTAAAGAGACCGATGTTGTTGCTCGAGCTAACCATAATAAAGTTGATACTAATGTTGTTGCCACTGATGTTCCTACTAATGTTGACGGCGAAATGATATCAAGTTCAACTCAAAAAGAAGTTGACACAACTTCTTTATCTTCATTGATTGGTGTGTTAAGTACTGGAGGCTGTTGTGATGATGAATACGATGAAGATGCGCAAAGCAAGGCTGATCTTGATGAAGGATCCTTTAACTCATTAGCAACATTGGAAGTCGCTCTTTCTTTATAGTCAATTTTTTATCCTTTAATTAATTTCGCTTTTGACAAATTATCCAAAAAAAAAATTATTTGCTAATGAGTTTTATTTTTCATATAATTTTATATTCCATTAAGGAGATAGAAATTTTATCAGAGGGGTCTATAGCAATTTATAGCAAAATTTTAACCTTATTTTGCTCGTGCCTTTAGTGTTCTTCCCATTAAATTTTGATTTACAACTCAAATATTATCTGAAAGGATTGAATGCAGTAATTCATCTCTTATTTCTAAAAGACAAATTACATGAATTCAGGCAAGATAAAAGAATTCTCCAATAGATTCAATATCTTTTATATATTTTCTTTTACTTATAAGAAGTCTAATTTTTATCATATAATTTGTTGGTGTTTATGATGTTTTTGTCATTGCTTTAGGCGAGGATTATCAGGTTATTATGATGGAAAATAAAAAACATTCATGAATTTGAATGAAGTGAGAAGTGTGAAAGAGATTAAGAAGGAAGAAAGCCCGTTGAACAAGCGGAGATGTTTGACCGTGGCACAAACTAGCTTATATAAATGGGGTAATAGCAGCTCATCAAATTCAATGCCTTATTTGACACCCGTAGATGATTAAAAAAATACATAATGCTGGAGATGAACAGGAGTTCAAATCATCCCCAGCAGCACTAGCTCCAACTCCGTCAACTCTACCATCTAGTCATCCATCAATTGACTGAGTTATCTTATGCGCACCTTGATGTCTAGTCATTGGTCATGCATTTATTGTATGAACAATTCATTTTTAAAGTTTTTTTTATCATTTTTTTTTTGTTTTAGTTGTGATGACATGTTGTTTTTCGGCTCTCAAGGTTATGCTTATGTCTCATTTTCCCCTTTTAAGTATGTGGATATGCAAATTATTAGGGACATGGAGTTTTCTTTATTGGCATCGATTTGATGATTTTGTGTTGCCAATTAAGTTCTTTAAGAGGTATCATGACTTAATACTTTTCCTCTGAAATCTAAAGATCTTACTGCTTCACTAAACTTTACTAATTATTTGGAGAAAAGTATAAAAAGAAGTTAGTGAGATCGAAGAAAGAAATTAAAGGAAATGGGGATATATATATATATATATATATATATATTCTACTTACTAATAAAGGGCAATAGCACACATCTCTTCAACATGCGTGCTTGGCATGAAAGGGTATATCTGTCTTTTAAGCTTCCAATTCTATTTATGATATTCCATCCACCGCCTCATCCATCATCTCTCAGTTTATCTAATTCTTATCCCTTACTCCACCGCCTCGTGCATCTCTCAGGAGGCTGCACCGTGCTGGTCTAAATAAAAGAACACCAGTGACTCCTAAGAGGCTGCACAGTGCTGATGTGCAGATTGCTCCTTTTTCGCCACTTACACAGCAACAACAATTGCAACTACTAAAGTCCTATTACGAGTCAAAGTATGAGAAAAGAAATTCATAACAACCAATGTTGGAGGCTGCGCATGACATTTCCATCTACATTCACCGGTTCCACAATCTTGACTTGTTCCAGCAAGGGTATGCGGATATCATGTTCCATAGTTCTTTATCTTGCTCCTTTGGTGGTTTGGCTATTGTACTTCCGTTGCCTTACAATTTTTTCAAATATCTAGATGGTACCATATTAAGATTACAATGAGATGGGAAGATGGTGATAATGGGTTATTAGGAACTCCATCCAGAATCCTCCAATATGAAGGTAAATTTATTGCAAAAGTTTGCACCAATTGTCAGGGTTTCAATTTGTTTGAGATTTGGTACTTTTTTTTTTGAACTTTGTAATTTTTGGTCCTTTGTTATTACTAACTTAATTTGACTTGCTGCATTGTGTATCTTTCCAATTTGGAACTCAAAATGACAGCCTCTCGGGTTTGGAGATTAAGGTATGTAACATTCATTTGAATTCGAATATTACTGGTGGTTCTGTATGTGGTAATATTTTTTTTCTACATTATGCTGACTGTTGTTATTGGATCAGAGAAAACTTGCTCAAAGATAGGAAAGGGTAAAGTCAGTGGATCTACATCCCACCGAACCATGGTAATGGAACTTCCATTTTATGATATTTGATCAATATGTTAAGGGTGTTTTTTTTCCTTTGGTGGATCCCTTGACATAACTTGTAAAATTATTGCCACGTGACCCGTAAAAACAACCTTTCATAGAAGTGCAGGTCAAGGCTGCATAAGAACCTTGTGGCCCGCCTTTCCCAGACTCCGCAAATAGCAAGAGTTTTAGTGCACCGTGATGCCCTTTAGATCAATATGTTTTCTGATGCATGCTTGCTTTCTAATTTTGAAATGTTACATATTTGAAAGACTGGCCCTACTAGAGGGAAATGGATATATAGAATTCATTTAGATGACACCAAATAGTCATGAATTGAGGTAGTTTAGTGAATTGTTTATTTGAGGGATACTTTTATAGGAAAAGAAAAATATGTATTAACTTTTTGTATATATTTTGAAGTGGGAGATAGAGTGGGGTTGAACTAAGTATGATGTTGGGTTCATTTGATTAAGAAGAGCTGTTTATTTTATCTTTAATTTTAGCTCTCTGTAGCTCATTATTTGTCTTCTTTCTTGCAGGATATTGGCAAGTTTGTATTCAGGGACTGTGTGCATATAGAACTACCAGACCCAGGTACCGAAAATTGTGGTGTTTTCTACTTGAATCTTTTGAGAAACATGTTTGACATTATCATAGAATGCCATAGATTTTGGATGTTCCAGACTTAGCAATATATACACATTCATTAGCTTCACTAAAGAGAGTCTCACTTTCTAGTTCAAATCAATTTGGTTTTAGTATTATTTCCAGTTGCAGCAAATTTATCTCTACTCAAAATCAGCATGCACACTTCCAAAATTTGTACCTTTTTCCTGGGCCTGCTGCGAATTTGTATAAATATGTCTTCTCATTTTTCTTGCCTTATCTGTGTAGGTTCTTAAATAGTGTGAAGCTTTTTTTTTTTTAATTATTTCAACTTCGCATAATATAGTTCTCTTTAGGTATTTTGCCTGTCACTTGGAAAATATGTTCAATCAGAGTTCATGTCTAAGTGCTGAAGTCCAGCTCTTGAAGCTCTTTATTCCACATTGATAGGTCATTTGATTCCTGCAGTAAATTACCCTAGAGATATAGTTATGGGACTAAAATTCCAAACCAGCAACGCATTTGCTCCTGGAAAATAGACTATCGCTTTCAATCTATGGGTTTGCTTTCCTCTTCACATCTGCATATGATTTCTGTCGGCTTTGGGCTGCCTTAAGCCTCTCCCTGATCAACTGTACTTTCTTTAAAGCATCAAACACCAAGTCAGGCCCTACCAAAGTGGTTTCTCCTCCTTAAAACCAACTAATCAGAGATCCACATCTCCTTCCATATAGAGCCTCAAACGGAGCCATCTGAATACTGGAATGATAGCTGTTATTATACGTGAACTTAATCAAAGGAAAGTAATTACCCAACTGCTCTTAAAGTCGACTACACATGCTCTCAACATATCCTCAAGGGTCTTGTAACGCCTCGAATCTGGTACCCGGAATGCTACACGGTGCCCATGACCCCGAAGAACCACAAGCTAACCCATGACTGATATCTGTTACTGAGCACTGCATAATATACTGTACAAATGTGGAATATAAGTTGTAAGGCCGTAAGGTTCAAAACTGTAACATGACTGATAAAATAATATCTGAACGGGGTATAAAAATACCTAAAACTGAAATAAACTGTCTGAACATCCTGTAGTTTGAAAGCCTCTAAACTGTTTGAAATCTGTGGAGTTAATGGGACATGTCCCCAACTAACTCCAAACTACTGAAGTAAACTAAGTGCTGAAGGAATAAAATAATTAAATAATAACATTCTCGAATGATGAGGACTCACTACTGACTCTGACTGCTAAAACTGGAATGCTACCGATGCTTTAGAGCTCGTGCTTCTGAACCTATGATATAAAAACACCATAGCACAAATGCGTCAGTATGATTGAATGCATTGGTATGCTAGTGAGGTAGGCTGAATGCAAAGGGGTTCATATGCATGAACAATGCTAACTGACCGTACAACATGAATGTGAGAATACATGCATGAATAAGTAACTAAAACTGAATTCGTGTTAACACTGACTACTGAGTCTGAATATTGTAACATGAGTTACTGAGAACTGATATAACTGATACTGAGTGACTATATCTGACAGTCTAGATTCTGATGGAACTAGCAGAACTATCTGAGTTCTTTAACTGAGACTGAGTGATTGTATCTGACAGTCTTGATTCTGTAACTGAAATAGTAGGAGAATTCATCTAATCGACATGCCCCTAATAAGCTAATATAGCTGAGTTGGGGTCCAATTCGTAACCCTAATTGGAAGGGTGTCAATACCGTGCCGCTGATAAAGACAAACTATGAGCGACCCTCATCTGACAGTGTCCCCAAAGGAGAATGGTGGGACCCTTATCTGATAGTGTTGATCTACCTCAGCAACCCTCAACTGACAGTGTTGATGTCTTAATCTATGCTGGCTACATAGTTTTGGAATGCAAGGATTGCTTCTAGGAATCACACTCTCTACTGACAGTGTGTGTTCCCATTCTTGGGTTCACTCGGTGCTGAATCCTACTCCCATCTGAATAGACACTGAACTGTACTGGACTGATCTGTTACTGATTTTTTTACTGATTAACTGGACTGAACGGAGTTTACTAAATTCCATTGACTAACGAAATACTACTGTGATCTAATAACTAAATGAGATTTCTGAGATTACTGGGTACTGGACTGATACTAAATTTACTGAATTTTCCTGAGTCATGTGAATGACTGAATTCTACTGATCATGGCTTTACCGAGAGTATCGTGAAAACTGATACTAGCTCTAGGCACACAACTAAATTGTCGGGTATTAAATACCCCCAGGACTCAATAACATAATAAGTAAATCATGGCACAAGCTTAAAAGCTCAACAATGGCAATAGGTTCATCATTCTTTCATTAAGATATTTCAACGAGCACTTGTGATACATTACTTGTACATGGATGAGGAGTACATATTCGTATACTATAGCATGGCATTATTTCATTCTCGTAGACAATTTATCAAACACTTGCATGATACAACTTGCACATAAACTAGCATGGCATGAGTTCTTATTCTTATTAACCCACAAGGGCAATTCATCAAACCCCTTGTGAGCATAACATATGCACATAACGCTATTCAACAAATAGGCATCATAATTCATATTCCTATTGGCAAATTTCAAGGGTTAAACATGATTTCACATAATACTACACATATATCACTTTACTTCACATCGATATTGCGATTAAGTCATGAACTAGAGAAGCCATTAATATAATAGTCATGAACACAATCAAACTAAATCATGAAATTCACCCAAAACATTATCTTGAGTTTTGAAAAGGTTTCTTTGACTCCAAGGGTGGAATGAACCCTTGGATGAACACTTGACATACCTTAGTTGGTGAATTCTTGAAGGTTGATGGTGAAATCTCTTGGAAATTGATTCTTGAATTGATAGCCCTAGGGTTTTGTTCTTGAGAATTTTGTGAAATAATGAATGTATTTAGCCAAAGAGGGCTAAATTTCATGTTTATGAGGGCTGAAAGTCGGTGAAAAAGACCCAATTACCCTTAATGATGCAGTTATTTAATGACTGAAAAACTGGGCATCGACGCTATAAGCGACCCGACGCGTCAATGGATCCAACGTGATACCTGATGCGTTGCGCTATGATCGCGCCAAGCCTCAGTACTTTTGGCTCTAGCAACCTGCAACAATATTAACCAACGCAATGGGCGACGCGGCGCACCAAGATCGCGTTGGTCCACTATTTTGGGATTCCAAACATGGTCTAAACGAGTTCTTAAAAATCCAAAACTTGTCGAAAATACCTATTGATCTTCCTGATCATAAATTAATGGAAATATAGACTATTTAAGAATTTTAAGATCACGAAATGAGATTGAGAAATTTCGAAGGCCAAAAATAAACTAAGTCTGGAAACTTAGCTAGAATTTTCTAAGTATGTGACCCTCTTATCAAGCATAGATGGACTGAATCAAGCTTAGGATATTGCATGGTCTTATAGGTCTGAATGGTCCTTTCTGCGTGATCATCTATCTAAGGGTGGAAGGCTGTACTAAGGTGAACTTGGGTACCAAGACCCTTCTGAAAAGCTCTCCAACAATGAGAGGTAAACTGAGTACCTCTATCTTAGATGATAGATATCGAAACATCGTACAACCTAACCAACTCTCTGAGATAGAGCTTAGCATAGTCCTTGGCAGAATAAGAAGTAAAAACTGGCAAGAAATGAACTAATTTGGTCATTTTGTCCACAATTATCCAAATCAAATCATGCTGCTGACAACTACGAGGCAAACCTGTCACAAAATCCATGTTCACTTTCTCCCACTTCCAAGTGGGAATACTGAACTCCTGCATAGACCCACTTGGAAGCTGATGAACTTCTCTAACTAACTTTTTTTTTCATCCTCAATATGAGCAACACTACCCATAGACAATATACTTAGGGCATCTGCCACTACATTGGCCTTGCCCGGGTGATACAAAACACTTACATCATAATCTTTTAGCAATTCTAACCATATCCTCTAGCGCAGGTTCAAATCTTTCTACAAAAATACATATTGCAAGCTTTTGTGATCTCTGAGCACATTAACATGCACCCCATACAAATAGTGCCTCCAAATCTTCAAGGCAAAAACAACAACTATTAACTCAAGATCATGGGTAGGGTAATTCTTTTCATGGGGCTTAAGCTGTGTGGAGGCATAGACCATAACCTTATCCCTATGCATCAAAACACATCCCAACCTAACTCTGAACCATCTGGCAATGTCAAAACTGGGGCTATAGTGAGTCGAGTCTTCAACTCCTGAAAACTCTTCTCATAAGAATCGGACCACTGAAACTTAAATTTTTCTAAGTCAATCTGGACATGGGGGATGCAATAGACAAAAATCCTTCAACAAATCATCGATAATAGCCAGCCAAGCCTAAAAAAACTCCTGATATCTGATGGAAAGATGGGTCTGGGCCAGTTTCTCACCACCTCAGTCTTTTAAGGATCGACTCTAATGCCATCACTAGAAATAATATGGCTAAGAAAAGCTACTGATCTTAGCCAGAATTTGCACTTACCGAATTTAGCAAACAACTAATGGACTCTAAGAGTCTGCAATACTATTCTGAGGTAGTCTGCATGATCATTTTCGTTACAGGAGTTACAAGGATGTCATCAATGAAGACTATGGTGAATATGTCCAAGTAATATTTAAACACTCTGTTCATAAAGTCCATGAAAGCTGTTGGGACATTCGTGAGACCAAAGGACATGACTAGAAACTCGAAGTGACCAACCGAGTTCTGAAAGCTGTTTTCAAAATGTCATATTCTCTGACTCTGAGCTAAAGATAGATGGATTTGAGGTCTATCTTATAAAATTAACTGACACCTTGAAGTTAGTCGAACAAGTCATCAATTCTGGGAAGTGGATATTTGTTTTTTATTATGACTTTGTTCAACTGATGGTAGTTGATACACATTCTAAGAGAACCGTCTTTCTTACGCATGAATAGGACTGGTGCACCCCACGGGGAGATGCTGGTCTTGATGCATCCCTTATCTAGGAGATCTTTCAACTATTCTTTCAACTCTTTGAGTTTGGCTGGATCCATTCTGTATGGAAAAATAGAGATGGATTGGGTATCTAGAGGAAGGTCTACTCCGAAGTCAATTTTCCTTTCGGGAGAAACTCCGGGAAGATCTTTAGGGAACATATCTGGAATTCCCTTACTATTGAAATTGACTCAAGATTTGGGGTCTCAAAATTAGAGTCTTTGACTTAGATAAGATGATAAATACACCCCTTGGATATCATTTTCCTCGCCCTAAGGTATGAAATAAGCTGATCCCTAGGAGCTGTAGTACTACCCCTCCATTCAAGGACTGGTTTATTTGGAAACTTGAAATGAACTACTCTCTTTCTACAATTAACTAAAGCATAACATGAATAGAGTCAATCCATGCTGAGAATGATGTCAAAATCTGCCATCTCTAACTCCACAAGATTAACTTAAGTAACTTTCTGAGACACTGTAATCGGGCAGTTCCTGTATACCCGCCCGGCTATAATGGAGACACTGAGGTAGACACTGAAAAGGGCTATGCTAACATTTTGGGACTGACTCTGAAGTTAATGGCTATATAAGGGGTTACAAAAAAAAGAGAAGCTTTATGGTCTAATAAATCGTAAACATGTAAATAAAAGACCTGTAATGTACCAGTAACCACATCAGAAGAATTTTTATGATCCTGTCGGGACTGAAGGGCATACAACCTGTTTGGATGCTGACCACTGGTAGCACTGGAAGTAGCACCCTGCTGAGTTGGGTGGTCGGCTGGAATTGGGGGACAACTGGACTGACCTTTCTGACCACTCTTTGGACAATCCCTAATTTGGTAGCCTGGCTTGCCGCACCTAAAACATACATCACTATCATCTCTACAAATACCCTGATGGTTTCTACCATATTTCTGACAAAGAGGATTTGTATGACCACTGTTAACACTGCCATGGGACTTAAAGCTTGGCACTCTATCCATATTATCATTTTTGAATTTGGGTACTAGGGTACTAGCTGAAGATGGAGCTGGGACTGAAGATTTTTTATGGAACTGAGGACGGTTACTACCTTCTGACCTTGGCTGATTAAAATTAAAGCTAATCGTTCTTGCCCTCTTGTTCTCTTCATCCTTCTCCTTATTCTTCTGCTCTTCAATCTGTTGAGCATGGACCATAAGCCTAGACAAGTCCATCTCCTTAATCAGCATTGTGGTCCTATACTCTTTGACCACACTGTCAGATACTCCAAACACAAACTTGCTCATCTTAAACCTGCTATCATCTACCATATGAGGAGCATACCTAGCTAACTAAGTAAACTTAGGGGAATACTCTTTCACACTCATGTTGCCCTACCTCATGTTAATAAACTCTAACACCTTGGCTTTCCTCAGCTCCAATGGGAAGAATCTATCTAAGAAAGATGTAACAAACTCTTCCCATTCTATAGGCCCTGCATCTTCACCTCTATCTACCTTCCACTACTTAAACCATGTATGAGCCACATCTTATAACTGATAGGCAGCTAACTCAGCACTCTCACTAGCAGTTACCCCTATAATATCTGTTACCTTATGCACCATGTCTAAGAACTCCTGTGGTTCCTCTTTTGATTTGGATCCCAAAAACAAAGAAGGATTCATTTGTGTGAAGTCCTAAATCCTAGCTGCGGCAGTATTGGCCACTGGGTTAGCCAAAATAGTGGTTGGCTAAGTATTTTAATCCGCTACAGAATGGGATAGAGTAGTAAATGCAACCCTGAATTCTGCATGAGAAATATGCTCATTTAGGGGATGTTTCTTAACGGGCGAAGGTGTTGTCTGGTTTACATTTCTTCTTCCGTTAGTCTTTCTAGGAGGTATATTCTATAACGGAAGGAAGAATAGATTAGACAGACAGTTTAACATGACATCATGCTCATTCTCACGGCATGAATACAAACAAAAGGGAAACTTTTCCTAAAATACCTCGTAGCTTCTGGTCCATAAGCATGGCGTGCTTCACATCCATGCACAAGACTCTACTTGACGTGACTTTTAAACTTCCTAGGACACTTTAAAATGTTAGGCTCTGATACTAAGTTTGTAATAACCTGAGAGTACACCCTGGGTGCCACACGGTGCTTACAGTCTCGAGGGACCACAAACTAACCCATAAGATGGTAGCTGCTGTGAGCACTGAGTAAAACTGATAATGACATAACATATGTAGAATTTAACTGAGGAATTCCATAAGGTTTTAAGTAATAAAACTAACAGAATCTATAAACCAAACTGATAATACTGCTAAATCATCTCACAATGATAACTGAAATCTGAGAACTGAACATCTGTCTGAAAAATCCAAAAGCCCCTAAACTGATTGAATGAGAGTTGATGGGACAGGCCCCAACTAACTCAAACTAGCTACTGAACTGAAATGAGTGAAACTGGTAAAGAAATTTGAGCTAAATAAATCATGTCCTCAAAATATAAGGAATCACCACTATTACAGCTGATAATTTGGGAAGTCTATACGCGATCCGAGAACTGAGCATCCGAACCTATGATATGATACGTCATAGCGCAATAAAAGAGTATGCGATCAGTACTTTGAATGTACTAGTATGCTAAATGAGGTAAGCTGATATGCATGGTTTGATGTGCATGAATAATAACTGACTAAATAAATAGATAGCATGAAATACTAAATAGAATGTATGAAATTTGTAAATAATGAATATGCATGAAATCTGTAAATACTGAAGATACATGAAATATTTAAATACTGAGAATGTGTGACCAAGAATAAACATGTGCCAGGGGTACTAATACTGGCTGTGTGATCCAGTAGAGTGTTGTCCTGAAGGACTAAGGGTTACACTCAACTGGGATGTACCCGTAGGAAATCAACCCTCAACTGGCAGGTTAATATCTCAAACTATGCTAGCTACATAGTTCTGGAATGCAGGGACTGCTACTAAAGGTCACACCCTCAACTGGAAAGTGAGCCCCCATCCCTGGGTTCGGTCGGTGCTAAATCCTACTCCCAACTGAACTGACTATAAATCCTACTCCCAACTGAACTGAATTGTTCTAAGTTTAACTGATAACTGATTGAACTGATATTGCTTAAAATATGTCTGAAACTATTATGAAGATACTGAGACTAAGTAAACAGCTAAACTTTCGGGTATTCATAACCCCCAGGACTCGATAGCAATAATAGTAAAATAATACTAAACTTGGAGGGCATAACATGAAAGCTTTTATCAAATATTCATTCTTGTAGGCACTTTATCACACACTTGATATTCATAGTTTAAACTAATCATGGGAATGGTATGAAACTTGGAGTAATTGCATGATTTCAACATCAATAACACTTAATCATGATTTAAATCAGTGAATAACAATATTAGAACATGTGGGGTCTGATAAACAACAATAATTTCATGTAAACATGGTATAGAATTTCAATTCATGGGAGTTCATGGTTAAAATTATAATTTAAAATCATAATAACTTGTAAAGATCACAACTTTAGATTTAAAAGAGGATACTTGGACTCCATGGGGGGAAGAAACTCAGGGATGAACACTTAACCTACCTGGGTTAATCAATTCATGACAATTGATGGTGAGTTCTTGAGATTTGATCTTAAATTGTGGAGGCTAGGGTTTTTGTTCTTGTTAGAGGGAAATTCTTATTTGAGTAATTTATGAAATAATGAGCAATTAGTGCTCTTTTAGGGCTTAAATCCCGTATTTAGACCGACTGGGGTGAGGAAAAAAGACTTAAATGCCCTTGGAATTAAAAATTCAAAATTGACTGAAAATATCGATTTTGACACCTGGCGTGATGCGACGCAATAGAGCAGGGCCACTAAAAAAGGGACGATCCTCATTTTGTCCATCAGCGCGACGTGGTGCCATCACATTGCGCCACTGAAAACGGAAGATCCCAAACTGAAACTTTAGCACAAAGCGATGGCAATCGCGGTGCCTCATAGGAAATTGACAACTACAAAAATGCCCCTTGGTGGGATGCGACGCTTATCACGGTGAAACAATGAAAAAGGATGAACGTGAAATTGTCCATCACCGTGACACAGCCTTATCGCGTTGGGCTACTATTTTGTACTAAAAGTGCCATAACTTCTCACCCAAGTATCGGATTTGGGCAAAATTGGTATTGTTGGAAAGCTAATTCAATTTCCTACAGTTTGGCGGGTCTTGAGCTGGGAAATTATGAGTAAAGAAAAAGATATGCTTGTTTGAAATGGATTAAAGCAACATTCTTACTAAAATTTCAATCGATAAGTACTATGTTGATTCATCTAATAGCTGGGAGTTATTTGAGACCTTAATATAGCTCAAACTAACTCATAAATCTAGTAGAGAACCATTATGTATTATGTATGAGCTTGAAAGATGGCGCTAACATGGGTTTGAATTTTTGAGGTATTACAAAGGGTGTTCATTAACATGATAATAAGTGAAAAGGGGCTACAGATATGATATGATGTGAATTAATTGACTTGAAAGTAAGGTATGACGATACTTAGTGATGACATACCCTTAATAGAATAAGTATTGAACATTTTGAAAGTATGAAGCATGAGCTTAAAGAACTAAAAATTGGGCTTAAGAGAGCTAGTTGGTTACCTGAAAAAGGCATTTGAGTCTTAGGGCTCATCGCTAGAAACCGTAGTTTCCGATGCGAGACTTATGATATATTATCCTACATGAAAGGCCATTTAAGAGATCTCACATGGGGGGATTTCCTATGGTGTGCTCACATAGGGGATCACCACTCCAATCCTAGGGGCTACTTGGATTGGAGGCTTGGCCGCCAAGTCAAGCGAGGGTTCCACATAGCCCATGGGATTACAGATTTGTAGGGTGTATCGACTAGCTCAAAAGAATAATAAAGAGTGGGTCAGTGTTGTCAGGAATCGTTTAAAGTTCTCTAAAGCATGCCCATGTATTTTTCCTGGTATTGTATTCACTGATATTATGAAATACTCATTTATTTTATATAAAAAGCATATTATTTTTGGGTTGTTTCACATACCAATACAATTGTATTGACCCCCTATATTTCAGGATCTGAGGCACAGTCTTGGGATCCCGTTAAGCAGTAGATCGATTTATCCAAAGCTAGCAGTTGGTGAGCCTCCCTTATTTCGGAAGGCCGATTTTATGAGACATTGTTATTTTCTTTACTTATGATCCGACTGGGGCCCTTTTCCCAACTTTCAGGCAGATATTGGCTTTTGGTATTATTAGAGATTTCGCAGACGGGTATCATGTGTTTTAATTATTAAGAATTTCCATTTCTAGATGCTTAGTTGATTTATGATATTGATCATGATTCCGTATTAATTTCTTCCACATCTCTTTTCATCGTATTAGTGTTGTGCATGATTGCCGAATAGAATGGGGCGCCCGAGCCTTCATGGTTTGGGATGCCCGTCATGGCCAGGGCCTCGGTTTAGGTTGTGACAGTTAATCTCGAAAGTACTGGTATGTAGAACAATCCAAAAAAATATATACTTCATGTAAAATAAGTGAGAGCATTATGAAAACACTTTATACCAATATATAGAAACACATGGGAAAAATCAGTGAACTTCAAAACATTCCTGCAAGTCATGACTCAATTCTTTGTGTTACTACTGAGGTAGATGGTATACCTTAAAATTCTAATAACCCACGGACTATATGGGCCCACCCTTGACTCGTCTTCCAATCCCCCAATCTGAGTTTACCGCAAGGATTGGAGTACGTGATAAACATAAAGTATGCCTCCTTGGTGACATACTGTGTCATGAGAAAGAATATGTCTCCTTGGGGACATACCTTTTTATAATAAACATGCATTGACAAAATACGATTTTCAGCTATGAGTTATCTGAAGTCGTGACTTCTTCAGGTAACCATCTAACTCTCTTAGAGCCCATTTTTAGCCTTTTAAAACATGCATCTTACTGAAATCATGATCTGAAATCTGAAAAGTCTGAAATCTGTTTTATTCTGAATCTGTCATGACAGTTATCTGATTTGGTATCGTCATACCAAGACTTTCAAGTCATATAAGCTATATAATATCATGTCATAGTCTTTTCATTTAAAAACATGTGAATAACCACCCAAAATATTTACATCATATGAGAGTTTTCATTTCAAAAACATATGAAAGTTATGCAAAACACTCGTCTTTAACACATGGTGGCCAACTCTTTCATAAATCATATGCAATTCTTTAATTTAACACGAAGATCACATATATAACAACAAAACACCCTGTCATTAATCATAACCAATGTCCAGCCCATAAATGATAGTAACACATTTGACTCATACTTTAGGACATGAAATTTAACAATCCGTAACATGTTAAATCAAACAAATTTCATGTTCAGAGGGAAATTTCATGAATTTTGCTCTCATATTAATTGTTAAAAACATATAACATATAAACACGTGAACATAATTTAAATCAATGGAAAAATTCATGAAAATCTCATCAAAATAGGTTCATGAATGCATGATCTTTAATGATTTCCAAAATCCATTACATACACATAATTGTATATCCTTAAAGCTTGCGAAAATAATATACTTACTCCCATGAGAATTAGGGTAGTCCCACATACCTTTGAATCAACAAAAACATTGTGAAAATTGACCTTTGAATCTTAATTCCTCAAGCCCTAGTTAGCCTCTCTTATTTTGCTTAAGGAAGATGAATTGGGGATTTTGAGAAGTTGAATAACATATGTTAAGACCCTAATTTCATCCATATATGACCAGTTACGATTATAGGGTGTGAAAAGACCTCAACGCCCTTAAAATAGAATAAAATGGAACATTTTATGCCTCTTACCTTTTGCTTTATGGAGCAAAACCAAAGACAACTTTAGATTAGCGGTGAACAACCAAATCCAACCTTAGGGTTGACGGCGCACAAGAAAAGCCAACCCAATCCAGTGGTTTTTGGCATTTGTTCCGGTATGCTAGGCCTTTGTGGAGGCTCACCTTTAAGGACTAAAAGCACTCCCAACACAACCCATACACTCCCAACACAACCCATAACATCTAAACATGGTTTACCATAGATATAGGGGGTCCTAAAGTTCATTTGTAAGGCATTACTTAAGCATTAAAAACATGGGGTGTGACATTATCTCCCCCTTGGAATCATTCATTCTCAAATGATGGGTAGGAACTTGTCGAAGCTCTAAAAGTATGGAATGAAGGACGTAACCTCCCATTAGGAATTTTCCTCAATAAAACATACAAAGGCATCAAAAGAGCTTTATGATAACCACTAGGGAATTATGTCGACGCGAAGCATGAGATAGTGAGAATCGACATAGAGATGGCTTTGCGCATGAGTCCTATGGATCATAATCATTGCAATATAAGGCATGGGTTTATTTTGCGATCATTGGTTTTGATTTGAATTGATACTCGACATGAAATAAGGTTTTGCAAAATAGGAATAGAAGCATTCTCCAACTTACAAGATACAATGAATACCCCTTAAACTTAGAGACACTACTCGACTATGTCCCAAACAATAAATAACATAATTTATTATTTCCAACTTACCATGTTGGAAATAACCACAGGAGTTTAAGTCCTACTATATAGTTCTTCCATGTTGAAGCCTAACCCGGAGTTGAAAGGTGCTAACTTAAACTACGGGATCTTATACTCTACATCTCATTAAGAATATCACTCCACATTATCACTATAATCCAACACCCTCAGGTCTTAATTAAAAGAGTATTAACTACATAGCACATTGGTTTATGTTTTCATCAATCACAACATTCAAGCCTATCGTTACTACACCCACTTCATGGATCTCCCTACTAAGACCAACAACTTCAATCACTCTCACAAAGTTTTTATTCCACATATATCCTTCCTAACTATTTCAGATAATGAAAGTTCATCTCTTTCTCCCTTCTTCAACTATAACCTTAGGTCGAGTAGTCACACCAAAATTTTCACCATAAGAAGCATCTACTCTCTTATCCAAAACATTACTATGCTTCCATAACTACTAACATACTAATATAAGGAGGTTCATTGAGGAACCAGAGCACAAACATTAAGAATGGGAGTATCACTATTCAATTAGCACTTATATTAGTGAATCTACTCAACGTGGGGCATGAGAGGCCAAATACGATGTAATAGGCATGAAGTGATTCATATATCAAATGCCTAGATCATAGAAAGAGAGTTGTTTGGGCGTAAACATACACAACATGAGTTCTTAGGACTAGGCACAGTGAGAAACATGTTAGCATATATCATGAGTTTTATAACATAAAGGCAGAATTCATGTAGTTAATGACTAAGACAAAGATTGTCACTTAAAGCTATTGCTTCTCATTTTCAAAGCTGAGATAGTTACGAGTTTGCATAAAATTTATCACTTTGGCTAAACCCGACATAAAATAAATTAGTGACATATAGAAAATATATTTTCGTAGAACCAAGCATGATGTGAGACATGGATTTATGGATCATGAGCATCATAACATAGATCTTGAATACTTGGAAAACTGGATTACTGAGACATCATTGCTTCTAGTTTGGAGGTCGAAACATGACATAAGTCACATAGATAAGTTGGACCTTAGGAATAGGCATGACTTGAATACATAAGGCATTGGTAGAATGTCCTCTTAAATTAAAGTAGAAGGAGTTTGCTTGAATAGGAATAGATTTATCATGACTCTTCCCTGAGAATTGCCACCATGA
Organism: Capsicum annuum; assembly: GCF_002878395.1. Classification (NCBI taxonomy): domain Eukaryota; kingdom Viridiplantae; phylum Streptophyta; class Magnoliopsida; order Solanales; family Solanaceae; genus Capsicum; species Capsicum annuum. The sequence goes on along the minus strand of NC_061111.1, from coordinate 33,213,207 downwards.
GAAAATTCAAGAACTACCTTAGTTTGTCATGTCCCACTTAGATCAAAGTCACAATCCTAAACTTGCAAACATATCCCCTCATTAAATCTATAACCATAACTTTCAACATAATGGGCGTATCAATATACACAAGAACACCAACTCCTCTCAATAATTTTAATATAAAGACACTAAGTTCTTCTAGGACATTCCCTTCAGGGATACTAATCATAACTTCCTCCAACCCCCAAAGTCATCGACTTATGACTAATATTATCATGAGCCTGGACATCCATGCTTCTAAACTCTTAAACTCTATCTTCAACTCCTTAGAATACTAGCATTACACATCCAACATCATAACCTCATAACTTAAAAAACTTTTAAAACTACACTAAGGGTTCACATAGTCTCTCTTTCTCCCTCAATTCATATCTATATAACACCATATACAACTCCCTAGACTTCTCCATACTAATAAACTTGCGAACATAGACTAGGTGTACCTGCCACTCATAAATCAAAATTGAGTACATTGTATTCTTATAACTTAAGGCTCCTATCGATTAGATGATTTAGTTACCATTTCTACTTCAATAGTAGACCTCATGCATATATCAAAATTACATACTCCAATATTTTATAAGTCATCAACCTAAGATCTTTCACACATCACGTCAATCCTACTAATTCATTCCCGCAAAACATGCATCATTAATCTTAAGCTACTATTCTTACTACCACACTCCACATCTAAAGTTCAAGCCTATAGTCTAGCATTAATCATGTACCACCGATAATGCATGCCACATACTATACTAGTACATCAAATTGGGAACTCAACCCAATTGTCTCATTTCACTTAACTATGACGTTCAATCACATACCCTCCATGACATTACTACTACACCTCAAAATCTACTGCATACCTTCTCACACATTGTACTAGCTTACAGCTACCAGAGAAAAGAAAATCAAGAAGGTAAAGTCACATAAGAAGGATAGTCGATCTTAATCTTACAATATAACCTATTACGATCTATTAGTCTATTCTACTTCTCACTTCAAATCTACTTACCCATGCATAAAATTATACTACTTCAAAAATCCCATAAACATCACTAAGTTTTCCCCAATTTAGTCTATACTTATAACTTATTGTCTAATCTACCCCTTTTCACTCACAACATATAAATCATTCCTACAACTACCATAACTATCCATTATGAGCACTTTCCCTATTTAAATAAATGATAATCATAGCCAATCACTTCCTTCACCGGCTACCATGCAGTCTATAAATCTTGCTACAACATTAATCACTCACTATAAAAGGCAGCCCACCCCTCAATCAAAGGTTATGCAGCTAAACTAGCTTCTTTATGAAAAAATCACCCTTACTATGACTTCTAAACTTGTGACTTTGTATCACTAACTTCTGGACCATCTTACTACTCATATATTATGACACCTTATCACATACTACTACTTGGGTGGAAATACTGTTCGAACATTCTGAGACATATTATTACACTTAAGTATGACATCTGCAACAAGGATTTTGAAAAGGGCTGAATACACTTCAGTCTCAGGCTGAAATGCATGATTGATATAGATTGGGGTATAATCTAAAATCAACATACTTTGAAGCACTAACGGAATCCTCTCAAGTCCTTGTGCTAGTTCATATCCTTTTATGACTCAATTAGAAAGGACCACATCATTTAGACTCTAAGATTTTGTACTTGAATCGCCTCAATGATGAGACATAACTAATAATATTAGAGTAAAGAAGAAATGTGGATAACTTCCATATGGACAACACAATGGCACTATCTAGAGTATGAAAGAATGGAAAATATCTCCTAAATGCCTTATAGCTTCTTCCTTATAAGTGTGGCACACTACACACCCATAACAAAGACTCTACTCAACACAGCATCTTAGATAGCTTGGGACCCTAAACTATGCTCTGATACTGACAGTGCTCGAGTGCACACACAAGTGTAAGTAGTCTTATCAAGTAGTAAAGTGGCTTCAAGAAAGTCCAAGTATCGATCTCTCAGGGACTTGCATTCGCCGCCTATCTAATTCTAGTTTAACTAATTAAAGAAAGTAACAAATAGAGTTTTAGAATGTAAATTAAAAAATAAACTAAACAAATGCGGGAAAATAATAACTTTGGACAATCAGTGGATAGAAGACCAGGGTTAAGTCTTACGAACAATCATACTACGTTATTGAACTTCATTCGTTAAATTTCTTATCTTAGTTGTTGATTCATAGGGTTAATTGCATGATTACGGTTTACCAACCTCTAATCGTTTACCCAAGTTAAACCTTACAACTACATTATTGAGCGGGGATGTAATAGTTCACTTAAGTTCTTTACAAATATCATCCTACATGTGATTCAAGTAAGGCTTCTAGGTACATCCCTGTCCTAAATGCTAATTCAAAATCCTTATTTTATAAAAGGCTACTAACGTTACCTGGCTTATTACCATATTATATCGCCCTATTTCCTCTCCCGAGATCACAAGGTTGACAGTTGATGTATTCTAAGGGTAGCTAATCCTTAAAATAGTTAAAACAAGAATAAAAAAACAACCAATGATGATAAGAAAATCAATAAGCTTAATTCAAAATGAAAGTAGTCATAATCTTGGCCTTAACCCCGAAAAGGGAGTTTAGCCTCTAATGAAAATATTCATCATCCAATCCCTTGGATTAATGATACAAACCATGAAAGAAACTAAAGTAAAGAGATATAAACCCTAAAAAGAAGTTATGGTAGCCTCCTCAATCTTCCAAGACGTCCAAAAGTATGTAAAAACATTATAGAACATATATTTATAACATAAGGGTAAGCCGAATCCCAATAGAAGTCGAATTAGCTTGAAAACACCCAAGTGTGGAGGAAAGCGTGCGTTGCATGCTCCATTGCTATGGAATAAAGAGTGTGCCGCATGATAATCGTATGCCCTCTCTAGAATTTCTTCTTCAGAATTTTTGTAAGGGACAGGAGCACCGAAATGAGCATGCATCACATACTAACAGCCTTTAGGACCACCACACACGTATCATTTAATATTTTGGGCCTCTTATGAATCCATTGGTATTTTGAACACGTCAATTGGCCTCTACTACTTTATACACACGCCCAATACATTCCAGGGGTCCAAAAGTGTGTCAATCAGCGTATTGTGCCTTTGTTGAGCCATTTCGAGACTTTTTGAGTTGTTCCCACTTAATTTAAAGCTTTTATATCCTTCATGATTTATCATAATCCATTAGAAAAGCATACTATAGCATTAAAAACAATAATTTAAAGCTCAAAAAAACACAACATCCAACATGACGAACTAGAAACATAAGCTAAACATAGGCTAATTTCACTTTGATCTTTAACTCATTGTTTTGACCCTTGGCTTGATCTAATTGACCCTTGAGAATTATCAACAAGTAGTTTCACATATAAATACTCATAAAAACCATTTGGAACACTTTAAACACATTAGAATCCACCGGAATCAACTAGACAAGCACCTAGCTCAAGCTAGTAACACTAGTTTTTTGGGTTGAACTCTAAATGAATCTTTTAGGTACAAACTTGTTTGAAACTCACTCTTAACAACATAAACACATGCTTTAACACTTTTATACACATTTATCTCACTATATACCATTATAGCATAGAATCATCCTCAAAACAAGGATAAAAAGGCTAGAATAGGGACACTAGAATGCATATATACAACCAACATCACCACCCCACACTTAAAACCTTGTTCATCCTCAAACAATTCTTAACTATAATCATCATCAACTAACGTGACTATACACTTCTACTAAATGTAAGATACTCGAGCTAGCACTACAATGACTACATTGAATGCAAGTTATTCACTAGGCACGTTACATACACAATTGAAAGCTCATGAACACTACTCTAAAACTTCCTAGCCTCAAGAATTGACTCACCTAGTGGAAAACTCATGCTTATCATTCAATCAAGGACATCATACAAGTCACCCATATTCATCAAACATGTGCCCCTCACAATAAGAGAGTTACTCATAATCACTCACAATTAAACAATTTAGAACATGTGGGTACAAGAATCAAATTACGCCCACTCTCACAAAGAATTCACAAGTTACAAACAATGAACCATAGGCTTTCCCTTAGTGTAATGCTCCACTAATAGTTGAATGTAAAGTTTAGGATCAATTAGAACTTTTTCGGGTTGTAATGTAGGCTTAGGGAAGGGTAGAAACTATTTGGGAATAGTGACTAACCTCTCTAAGCACTTTAATACACTACATTATGCAATTAAAACCACTCTCCATCAACCAAATTAAAATTTTTCATTCATCTATACCTTTTATTTTTTTCCCCATCTCTTTTAAGCATTTTCACAAACACTTGGTGGACACATAGTTTACTACCACAAGAATCAATTTTTCTCTTTTTTCACAATCATGGAAACATTTTTAGCATAAATTATATCACAACCATCCACCACACATCAATTATACACCAATAACCATTACCTTGGGGCATCAATTTTACCTTTTTCTTCTTCAATTTCTCAAACTCCTTACTAATTTAAGTTTTCATTAAAGCACTTAGGAGCTTTTTGGATCAAATTATGGTTTATCCAAGAAGGGGATTAGGCTACATATGATTTTGCCACAGAAAAAGCTAAAGGCTCAATGGGGTTAACTAGGATTATGCACAAGGGTAGGACAAATAAAAGGTATAAAACAAGTCTATCAAAGAAATGCCTAAATCATCTCCTAAATCCACTCTTTATTTCGCTTCACACACACACCGGGCAAGTTTTAGACATCACATGCAACAAGAAATATAAAAAATCTCACACACACATGGCACATGCTCAAGTCACATAGGATCATCATAGACTCCCAACCACATAATAGCATGAATTCAAATTTTAAGCCAATAAATACAAGATCATAAACATGAGCCTAGGAGTCTCATAAAATAACAATTCACTCAATCAACATGCTTTTACAAACAAACATACTTTCACCATGCAATAAAAAATAGTACCAACAAGAATATTTCACACAAAAATTTTTAAATTGAGCCAAAATTTGGAAATTTCCCCACCCCACACTTAAAAATCTACTTTGTCCCCAAAGTGAATTTAAAAGTAAAAAGATAGAAATACTCCCTGAGGCCTCTAAGCATATCTAGTAGCATCTTCACACAAAGGAGATCCATGGGACCCCACACTTATTCTTTGCCATGCTTTAAGCTCAAGTTTATGGTACTCAAACTTCCCATTAACCTGTGACTCAACCAAAAACAAAAACTACGTGAAGTAAACAACTCAAAACTAAAAAGAAAACATACCTTAGCTTGGGTTGCCTCCCAAGAAGCGCCTAATTTAGTATCGCGGCACGACCCAATCAAATTTTTCCTCCACCTTGAGAATATAAATTTCATCCCCAATATCGCATCCATCTTTTTGCCTTGCTCATAGGGTGGTGGTACAAAAATTAAGGAATCGAGTAATGGAATGTGCATGGTAAACCACTCGGCCTTAAAGTGAGGTGTGTTTTTATGCTGCTTATCAGGTGTAAAATCAAGAATATAGGATTCTTGTTCCTCATATTCACACTTTTTCACTGTTTTAAATGAATCCACAGACAAGATATCATCTAAACATAATGTAGAAAAATGATTTGAGTGAGGCCCAACCAATCCTATTTCAAAATTTACACTATATACTACACACTCACTTTTATTCACCTTCTCAATTTTAGTCTCAAGATAAAGATGACAATCGAGTGGCTGCGATTCTTGTGTTTACTCCACAAATTAGCTAATATCCTCCTCATATTTTTCTTTGCTTAGCCACTGTAGACATGGTTGCAGTGGTATCTCCTCAACCTGTTCAACAATTTTAGTTTTCGAGTACTCATACTTCCTCGAATTATCAACAACTTCATCTACAATAGGATGGGAATTCAACTCTGCATCTACCTCCAGCTTATTATCCAATTGCTCTGCAATCTCCCGATAGTGCTTCATGTCTGCCAATAACTGTACTTGAGACATTAAATTTTGTTTCAACATCTCTTCTATTTTACTCGTTTAAGTTGTGGCCTATATATTTAGTTGTTGTAGCTGAAACTACTACTGGTTGGTCTATGATTGAATTTGTGATTGATTCAGCCCCGTTTGATTGTAGTAGTTTATATATTTTTGCCTTTTAGTATAGCCCACAAATAATTCTGAATTAGGATTGACATCACACATAGCTGAAGTATGACCATTTTGACCACAAACCAAACACCAAGTTACAGTCTGCTCCACAGATAGAATAGTATCCGCATTATATTGTAAAGGTCTCATCCACGCACTTCCATCAAAATCTAGACAATAAGCCATTTTGTGTGGTCCCCCACAAAAATAATAAGAATCATCATTACCTGAAAACCATCTATCCCAGGATGACATATCAAGAAGTGTGATAAAAAGAGAAATAAAAGAAAATAATAAAAGACTAAAAAAAAGAAACAAAAATTATTTACAACTCAATATAGGAAAACTAAAAATAAGATATTTGCCTAATTACAAGTCCCGAACAACGGCGCCAAAAATTTAACAGTGCCCAAGCACACACGCAAGTGTACGTGGTTTTATCAAGTATTAAATTAGCTTCAAGAAAGCCCAAGTATCGATCTCTCAGGGACTTGCGTTCGCCGCCTATCTAATTCTAGTTTAACCAATTGAAGAAAGTAGCAAATAGAGTTTTAGAATGTAAACTAAAAAATAAACTAAACAAATACGGGAAAATAATGACTTTGGACAATCAGTGGATAAAATCCCAGGGTTAAGTCTTACGAACAATCATACTATGTTATTGAACTTCATTCGTTAAATTTCTTATCTTGGTTGTTGATTCGTAGGGTTAATTTCGTGATTACAGTTTACCAACCTCTAATCATTTACCTAAGTTGAACTTTACTACTACATCGTTGAGGGGGTGTAATAGTTCACTTAAGTTCTTTTCAAATATCATCCTACATGTGATTCAAGTATGGCTTCTAGGTACATCCCTGTCCTAGATGCTAATTCAAAATCTTTATTTTATAAAAGACTACGAACCTTACCTTGCTTATTACTATGTTCTATCGCCCTATTCCCTCTCCCGAGATTACAAGGTTGACAATTGATGTATTCTAAGGGTAGATAATCCTTAAAATAGTTAAAACAAGAATAAACAAACAACCAATAATGATAAGCAAATCAACAAACTTAATTCAAAATGAAAGAAGTCATGATCTTGGCCTTAACCCCAGAAAGGGAGTTTAGCCTTTAATGGAAATATTCATCATCCAATCCCTTGATTAATGATACAAACCATGAAAGACACTAAATTAAAGAGATATAAACCCTAAAAAGAAGTTGTGGTAGCCTCCTCAATCTTCTAAGACGTCCAAAAGTATGTAAAAACGTGATAGAACATGTACTTATAGCATAAGGGTAAGCCAAATCCCAATAAAAGTCGAATTAACTTGAAAAAGCCCAGGTGTGGAGTGGACCGTGTATCGCATACTCCATTGATATGGAATAAAGCATGCGTTTCATGCTAATCGTATGCCCTCTCTGGAATTTGTTGTTCAGAATTTTTCTAAGGCACAAGAGCACCAAAATGAGCATGTATCACATGCTAACAACCATTAGGACCACCACGCACCTATTGGTTGATATTTTTGGCCTATTCTGAATCCACTGGTATTTTGAAAGCGTTCATTGGCCACTCCTACTGTCCACACATGCCCAAGATATTCCAGGGGTCCAAAAGTGTGTCAATCAGCATATTGTGCCTTTGTTGAGCCATTCCGAGACTTTTTGAGTTGTTCCCACTTAATTTGAAGCTTTTATATCCTTCATGATTCATCATAATCCATTAGACAAGCATAATATAGCATTAAAAACAATAATTTAAAGCTCAAAACAACACAACATCCAACACGACGAACTAGAAACATAAGCTAAGTATAGGCTAATTTCACTTTGATCTTTAACTCATTGTTTTGACCCTTGGCTTGATCCAATTGACCCTTGAGAATTATCAACAAGTAGTTTCACATATAAATACTCATAAAAAACATTTGGAACACTTTAAACACAATAGAATCCACCGGAATCAACTAGACAAGCACCTTGCCCAAGCAAGTAACACTAGTTTTTCGGGTTGAACTCTAAATGAATCTTTTAGGTACAAACCTGTTTGAAACTCACTCTTAACATCATAAACACATGCTTTAACACTTTGATACACTTTTATCTCATTAGCCACCATTATAGCATAGAATCATCCTCAAAACAACTAGAATAGGGACACTAGAATGCATAAATACACCCAACATTAGATACCAAGCTTGTCATGATCCGGTCAGAGGCCCTGGCCGCGACGGGTATATCAAACCATAAAGGCTCGAGAGACCCCTTAGCATGTAATCATAATCATATGTTATATGAATTGGAAGTACGAAAGATAAACTGACAACATGATAGTCCCATAATCAAACTTAAAACTTCGTAACATCAAACCATAAGAAAACCCAAATCCAATCTAAAACATTCTATAAAGCCTCTACTGAGCTGAATATACTAGTTTGTCTAAATTAGGACAAGGCCCCCAGTCAGACCATAAAACTAAAAAGGGACCAACACATGGGAAAGATGACTTCTAAAGTAAGGAAGGATTACCAACTCTGATTGTCTGGGAATAATCTACTGGTTAACGAGACCATGGGACTGAGCCTCAGAACCTGAAATATAGGGGTTAATACTCGAAAGTACTGATATGTAGAACAATCCAAAAATAGCATATACTTCATGTAAAATAAGTGAGAGCATTATGAAAACACTTTATCATAATATATACAAACATATGGGCAAAATTAACGAACTTCAAAACATTCTTGAAAATATTCTTGAAAGTCATGACATAACTCTTTTTGTTACTTCTGAGCTAGATGGTACACCTTATAATTCTAATTACCCTCGGGCTATATGGTCCCGCCCATGACTCGGCGGACAAGCCCCAAATCCAAGTTTGCTACAAGGATTGGAGTACGTGATAAACACAAAGTATGCCTCCTTGCTGACATAACGTGTCATGAGAAAGAATATGCCCCCTTGCTGACATACCTTTTCATAATAAACCCACATCGGCAAAATATGATTTTGGTCTATGAGTTATCTGAACTCGTGGCTTCTTCAAATAACCATATAAATCTTTTAGAACCCATTTTTATCCTTTTAAAATATGCATCTTACTGAAATCATGATTTGAAATCTGAAAAGTCCAAAGTCTATTCTGTTCTAAATCTGTCATGATATTTATTTGATTTGGTATCGTCATACCAAGACTTTCAAGTCATATAAGCCATATCATATCATATCATATCATATCATATGATATCATATCATAGGATATCATATCATATCATATCATTCCATAGTCTTTTCATTTAAAAACATATGAATGAACACCCAAAAGATTTACATCATATGAGCATTCTCATTTCAAAAGCATATGAAACTTATGTAAAACACTCTTTTTTCAAGTCTTTAACACATGATGGCCAACTCTTTCATAAATTACATGCAATTCTTTAATTTAACATGAAAATTATATTTATAACAACGAAACACCCTCTCATCAATCATAACCAAAGTCCAGTACATAAATGATAGTAACACATTTGACTCATACTTTAGGACATGCAATTTAACCACCCATAACTTGTTAAATAAAACATATTTCATATTGAGAGGGAAATTTCATAAATCTTTCTCTCATATTAATTCTCAAAAACATATAATGTATAAACACATAAACATAGTTCAAATCTATGGAAAAATTCATGATAAACTCATCAAAATGGATTCATGAATGCATGCTCTTCAAATGATTCCCAAATCCATTACATATACATAATTATATATCTTTAAAGCTTGTGAAAACGATAAACTTACGCCTATGATATTTTAGATAGTCCCACATATCTTTGAATTGATGAAAACATTGAGAAAATTGCCCCTTGAAGCTTAATTCCTCAAACCGTAGTTAGTCTCTCTTCTTTTACTTAAGAAAGATGATTTGGAGATTTTTAGAAGTGAAATAACATATGTTAAGACCCTAATTTCGTCCATATATGATTAGGAACGGTTATAGGGTGTGAAAAGACTTCAACGCCCTTAAAATAGAATAAAATAGAGCAACTTATACAGCTTGGCCTTTGCCTTGTAGTGAACTGCCAAAGCCGACCTTAGAGTTGGCGGCACACGCCAAAAGGCAACCCCATCCAGTGGCTGTTGGCATTTGTTTCGCAATTAAATGCCTTTTTAGAGGGTCCAATTTTTTACACACACTCACCTTTAAGGCCTAAAAGCATCCCCAACACAATCTATGACATCTAAACATGGTATACCATCGATATAGGGGGTCCTAAAGTCCATTTTTAAGGCATTACTTGAGCGTTAAAAATACGGGGTGTTATAGTTATTGTAGCCTTCCTATCATAATTGATTGTGAGAGGTTCAACAACATTGTTATACACACTCAAGTGGACAAAAAAATTGCAAGCCAAATAGCTTCTTGCACAGCAAATGAAAGTACTATGAATTTATCGTCCATCGTAGATATGACTATACATGACTATTTATTGCTATTCCATGATATAGCACCATTGTTAAAAAAGAATACATATCCATAGGTGTACTTTCTTTCCTTTAAATGTTCTCTCTAATCAGCATCAGTGTAGTCTTTGAGTTACAGATCATTTCCTTGATAACATAAGGATTAGTCGATTGTGCATTTTAGATACCTCAATATTCTTTTAGATTTTTTTCAACGTTGTAGTTCTGGGTTGGATTGATATCTACTAACCTAATGGCATAACAAATATCAGATCTAATACACATCATAACATATATTAGAATTCTGATTGCATTGACATGAGGAACCTTTCTCATTTTTTCCTTCTCTTGTGGAGTCTGAGGGTACATCTTTTGATTTAAAGCTTCACTTTTGCAAATTGAAGTGTTTTATGGGCTTTCAATCTTTCATATTAAAGCATTCAAGAACTTTCTTAATTTAAGGTTCTTATGAAAGAGACAACAATCGCTTTGAACGATTTCTTGAAATCTTAACTCAAAGAATGTATGACGCTTCACACATATCTTTCATCTCAAAAGTAGATGATGGCCACTCTTTTATTTCTTTTACATATTCGATGTTACTTGCAGTTATAAACATGTCGTTTACATACAATGATAAAATCACAATGATCTTTGAATCTTTTAATGTATACACAATGATCTTCGTGAATCATAACAAAATCATACAATATTATTGCATCATGAAAACATAAGTACCATCGTCTAGAAAATTGTTTAAGTTCATAAATCGACCTTTGAAGTCAAATACTTTATTTTCATTGCTTTTTTTCACAAAACCTATAGATTGTTATATATAGATTTCTTTTTCTAATTCTCCATTGAGAAACGCAGTTTTCACATCTATTTGATGCAATTCAAGATTCAACATAGCCACTATAGACAAAATTAATATTATTAAAGTAAAGCGTATAACAAGTGAAAATATTTCTCCATAATCAATTCCTTTCTATTGTATGTACCCCTTAGTTACTAGGTGGTCTTTAAATCTTTTGATAGTAGATGAATTGTGAACCCCTGATGAATTCTATTTTAGGAGCATTGAGGCTCGATAAGTGTATGCAGAAAGTCATGCGATGACTTTTAATTCACTCACTCTATTATTCCTTGCATTGCATTTGCATATGAATTTTATGTGTTCCTTGACGTATAATAAATTTCTATGTACTTTTGTATATGCCTATTTTCTTTTGATTTTCGTACATACATATTAGAACTGTTAGCGGAGAGGGTGTGGCTACTATTTGAAACTTTTATGTTTGCAGGTGACGTGCTTATAATATTTCTTTTATTTGTATTATTTTATACTTTGCTCAGTCGGCCTATGATACCTATAGAGTACAAATGGACCACACTCATTCTTATGTATTCTTTCAGTGCAGAACCTAGTATGAGTACGACGCACGATGGTTGATTTTGTGTTGATCAGAGATTGGTGATTTGAGGTACTGACACACTCTAGGGCATTAATTTCAGAGTTGACCGCAAACATTCTCTTATCTATTTTGATGTATTTATTAGTTTTCGGAGACAGACCTTTATACTATCAATATTTTTGATGTATTTATTAGATGCTCTATACTTATGACACTAGATTTTGGGGTCTTTATGCATTTTGTTCAGACTTTCACTTAATTTTTCATATGAGTTGACCTGACTTCATTCTAGAAGTTTCGTCTTTTCTTATATTATTATTATTCAAATTTTCTTTACTTTGAGCAATTGGCTCATCTATAGGTTGGATTAAAGTAGAAGTCATCATGACCTCACTTTTTGAATCGTGACGATTGGCCAAGAAACCAGCCACCTGATTGGCCTCTCTAAAGTAGTGAGGAGCCTAGAGATTATATTAGTTCACTAATTGTAAGATCTATTCTATGATATTATTAAAGTTGTAGCGGTTGGATTTCTTGTGCTGGAGCATATAGGTAATTAAAGGCATTGGATAGTGAAATAAGTGAAGCAATTTTGAATACATCATTATATTCCAGATCTTGTTGCTTTAGCTTCAACCTGGTAATTGCTGATACATACATTAAATTGCATTTAAGAAAGCAAATATGAAATCTCCATTGTCATCTCCCACCACCTCGTCAATATCCTACGTTGTCATTGTTATGACTGTAATATGATAATTGTTCAAATTTATTAAGCCATGGTCAGGTTTGATCCTATAAGTACTGGCAAAAATTGGGACAAGTTGTAGTTCTTGAACTTTCTCATAAAAATTTAGCAGGAGTACACAGTTGCTGGGGAGTTGATAGGGAATAATATGGATACTTGATTACTTTATTAGCGGGATATTACGATAATAGTTGGATGGCTATTATTAATGCTAATAAACTAATGTTGGATGAATTTTCACTTTAGATGGATGAACAATTTTGTGAACTTTTTAAAATCAGACATGTATTACTCATTACATAATGAAATTCGAGTTAGCTGTATTAGCAATGAACAGAGGCAAACTGATTGAATTTTTTGGTCACAGATGTGGTCACAATCAGAGCTGATTGTAGTATTATTTTGTGACAATGAAGCATTTATGTTTAATACATTCAGAAAATAATACAATAAAAAATTTAGATATTTTTCTTTAAGACACGAATGTATAAAACAACAAATTTTTTGAAGAAATTATTATAAAAAATAAAATAGAGGAAAATAAAAAATTTGATTATATTATTAAATGGTGAAAGATGGAGATGAGCACCGGGGCATTTGACAAAATTTAAATAGCCTGAAAATAATAAAGACGTTTTAGTATCCTATTAAATTTATTTTATTCATTTAATTTTTTTGTTAATTAATCAATTCAAAAAAAAAAAATTTGGACCGGAGACTGTTTATAAAGTTTGATTCTATTAATTCAAATACACTCCATAAAGTTATTACAAGTATTTGTATATTTGACAAACTTTAATTTCTTTTGATATGATAAAATCTTGGAGAAATTTTGTCATCATCTCTACAATAATATAAGTGAGACTTAATTTTTGTAAGGACAATAATTATATTTAAAAAATTAATGTATTTATTCCCCGTTTGTGAAATTTAATTTTTTTCAACATGCATATTATAAATACATACACACATATATATGCATTTTGACTAGTTTATCTTAGTGTGTTAAACAATTTTATTTAAAAATCATAAGTTTTTCGTATATTTTTGGGTGGATATTAAGGGTTCTACCAACTGTCTAAGATAGCGTAGGTGTCCGCTCTGTCCGTTAGTTCAAATTTCTATAATATCATTCAAACTAGTCTAGTTTGAATTTCTAATTCTTTATTTCAGAAGAATCTTAGTCCAATTTTTAACATGTTAAGGATCATTACATGATAGGAAGACTATTTTTCTTTTGCTCAATAAAATTACTCTCCGTTTTATTTTATGTGTTGCCTTTTAATCGAATATGAAATTTAATAAATAAAAAATGGCTTTGTAAAGTTTATAATATTGCTCCTTTTAAAGTCACTTTAATGTTTACTTTTTAATTTTCTTTTCTTATTAAGTGGGATCCAGCAAAAATAAAATAAGGAAGACGTCATTAAGTAATTGCCAAATAAAGAAATGTGACATTCTTTTTGGGACCAACAAAAAAAAATAGCAACACATAAAAATGTAATGAGGAAGTAACATATTCTTGGTAAGACAATTTTCTTTTGCTTGGTAAAATTAACATATTCTTGGTGATCCTATCTTATAAAGTGAAACAAAATAAAATTAATAATTAATCTTTTAGCTCAATATTATGTTCAGTAAAATAAACTTTAAAGGACAAATCTTTCTATTAGCCATTATTTTCCTCTCAAAGTATGCTTCCAAAAATTTAAGAAAGTAAAGAAGCACAATTAAATCTTTTTTATAACTATATTATTTCTCTAAATATTTTTATATTTAAGAAAGTAAAGAAGCACAATTAAATCTTTTTTATAACTATATTATTTCTCTAAATATTCTTATTGCTATAACAAAATACTGTTATAGATAACATATAACATAATTTAATATAAAAGTCAAATTTTAAAAATAATTTAGTTGTTATAATACATCATTGTATAAATAGTTCTTCATAGAGAATAGAATTTAGCTTGAAGTATGTCCTTTTTCGTAAGAATATTCCACCTAAACAATAAATAATATTATTCGACATATTCCTTTAAGATTCATCAAATTCTGAGTTAATTCCTTAAAATGTCATTGAACTTGTATAAATATCTCATTAAAGTAACTTTTATTTCGTTTAAGACAATATTGTCACTGAACTATGCACTTATTTTCATTATAAGGTAAAACTAAGAAATTGTTAATGATATGTTTGGAGATCCACAAGAAAAGTGAAATTAGATGTAATTACATAATCCAATTCTCAATTAGGAATAGAGAATTAGGTGCAATTACGTGATGTAATTACAACGTTACATTTTATTTCTTTTTTTAATTTTAATTTTTTTTCTTTTTCTTTTATTTTTTATTTCTATTATTTTAATTACTTTTTTATTTTTATTTTTTTCATTTTACATTATTTATCTTTCATTTATTTTCTTCTCATTTTCCAACCTTTTATTTCTTATGATTCAATATAATTACTCGTATTTTTTTCTTCATTTAACGCATAATTGCATTTTTATTCTAGTGTTTGAATTAAAGTAGTATTTCATTATTGAATAAGATGACTTATGTTTTTTTCCTTCCTTTTGAATTATTTACTCGTTGGAATTTTATATAAGAGTATTGTGTTTTTCCTTGAATTTTCAATTTGTGTTTTGTTTTATGTTTCAATTTATTTGTTTTAATACTATAGACTTGTTATTTTATATTGCATGTCTCTTCAAATTATCGAGTTAATTTTTCAAATTGTCATTGAACTTGTGCAAACATCCTACTAAAGTAACTTTTGTTAATTTCTTTTAGGAAAATATTGTCATTAAACTATGTACATCTTTTCAAAATAAGGTGAAACTAAAAAATAGTTAAGGACATATTTGGAAAGCCATAGAAAAATTGAAATTATATGTTATTAGACAATATGCAGTGACATGCAATATGAAATAGCATGTCTATAATACAAAAACAAATAAACCGAAACATAAAATCAAAATCCAAGAGAAAAACATAATACTCTTGTATAAAATTCGGACGAGTAAATATAATTCAGAAAAACGAAAAACACATAAGTCTATAATCTCATTCAATAATAAAATACTACTTTAAATCAAACACTAGAATAAAAATTATAAAAATTCGATAATGCACTAATTAAAGAAAAAAAAATATGAGTAATTATATTGAATCATAAGAAGTAAAGTTGGAAAATGAGAAGAAAAGAGATGAAAGATAAATAATGTAAAATAGAAAAAAAAGTAAAAATAAAAAAAAATTAAAATAATAGAAATAAAAAAGAAATTTAAAAGAAAAAGATATTAAATTTTATTTTAAAAAAGAAATAAAATGTAACTTTGTAATTAAATTACGTAATTGCACCTAATTCTCTATTCTTAATTGAGAATTGGACTATGTAATTACATCTAATTTCACTTTTCTTGTCGTTCCCCAAACATATCCTTAACAATTTCTTAGTTTTACCTTATAATGGAAAGAAGTGCATAGTTCAATGACAATATTATCCTAAAAAAAATAAAATTTACTTTAATGGAATGTTTACACAAGTTCAATGACATTTTGAGGAATTAACTCTCAAATTCTTCCAATGACTAACTAGGAGAAACTATATGTTTTCAGAAAGAAAATCCAATTTTCTTTCGATAAAGGATAAAAGCAGAGCCGATAAAAAAAAGTTATTTCTATTTGTGTTGACCAAAATATGTATTTCTCCTCTACTCTGGTTACTCCCCGCCACGGCTTCTTGCCTCATTGGTTTCACCTTTAGGATGACATAGTTCTTAGGGATCTTTCTCCGTTT
>NC_061111.1:33155416-33193568 GCF_002878395.1 Capsicum annuum | reverse complement strand
AATTAAAACCTAAAATCTAGTCGTCATTGACTGCGGGTCACTGTAAAACTCATAAGGATACATTACGACTCATTACAAGGAGTCGTAGTCAAGATAGAACCACCAAGGCCCCATACTGGTCTGGCTATGATTCATACCACCGACTCGTAACCTCACTTAATGACTTGTAGCCATTTCTTGTAGTTAAGACAACAAAAAATTTGGGATGACATACTGGAGACCCTACGATTGGGACATAATAACTCGTCATGAATCTTTACGACTCGTGGCTTCAAGTCATAATGAAGACAGTGTCTTGGGCCAAACTTTCTGGATATGTTATGATTTGGTTCTTAAGACCTGTAAAAAATCTTGATGACTAGTTGAGAGCCACTTGTACTTAGAGAAAAATACTAAGGCACTTGTTCTGAATATGTCATGCCAAGTCCCTACGACCCGTCAAGCTTTCTATGACTTATCATGGGAGTTGTTTTCTGGACAATGAGGATAAAATTTCAAAAATTTTCAAGGACCAAAAACCCGGGCGTTACATACCCCCCCAGGATCATTCATCCTCGAATGAAAGGACAAGTCACTTATTAGCACGATTTGTCTCCACATACCATTATTGTTACCTTTAACAAAGACATAAAATAAAAAAGCCAAGGAAATCACCATTTCCTTTAACAAAGTCAGAAAACAAAGATGTTAAGGAATACACATAACTCAAGCATGATTATCTGGAATGGAAAACAAGAACGGATACTTGGACTTCATGTCCTTCTCGACTTCCTAAGTAGCTTTCTCAACCTTTTGGTTTCTCCAAAGAACCTTAACCGAAGCCATGTCCTTTGTCCACAACCGACGAACTTGTCGATCTAAAATCTCAATCGGGTTTTCCTCATAAGACAAGGAATCCAAAATACCTACCTCCTCCAAAGGAACAACTGTTGAAGGATCACCCACACACTTTCTCAACATCGAAACATAAAACACCGAATGAATGCAGCTCAAGCTGGAAGGCAACTCTAATTCGTATGCAACATTACCAACCCTCTTCTAAACTAAATACAAACCAACATAGTGGGGAGTGAGCTTTCCCTTCTTACCAAACCGCATTACTCTCTTCATGGGAGACACCTTTAAGAACAACCAATCATCAACACTGAACTCCAACTCCCTTCACTTCACATCCGTATAGGAATTTTGGCAACTTTGGGTTATCTTAAGTCTATCTCGAATTACCTTCACCTTCTCCATGGCTTGGTAAACCAAATCAGGGCAAAATAACTTATTCTCACCAACCTCAAGCCACCCACTAGAGACCTACACCTCCTACATATAAGGCCTTAAACGGAGCCATACCAATGTTAGAGTGATAACTATTATTGTAGGCAAATTCTATGAGAGACAAATGGTCAACCCAACTACCACCAAAATCATAAACACAAGCCCAAAGAATATCTTCCAAGGCCTATATTATCCTTTTCACTTGCCCATCTGTTTGCGGGTGGAAAATAGTACTAAGGGCTACCTTAGTTCCTAAACCTCGCTGGGATAATCTCTAAAAGTGAGATGAGAACTGGGTATCCCGATTAGATATGATGAACACTAAAGTACCATGAAACTTCACGATCTCCTCGATGAACAGCTTGGCAAAATCCTCAAAAGAGAAATTAGTCTTCATTGGCCAAAAGTGAGTATATTTAGTTATCCTATCCACGATGAGCCAAATCAAATCAAACTGCTAGTGAGACGTGGAAGATTGGTAACAAAATCCATATTAATTATCTCCCATTTCTATGCTGGCAGTTCAATCTTGTGAGTCAATCCATCGGGCCTCAAGTGCTCCACCTTTACTTGTTGACACATCATGTACTTAGCTACAAAATTGGCCACATCCTGCTTTATATTATTCCACCAATAAATTTCCTTAAGATCATGATACATTTTTATTAAACCAGGATGAATAGTATAACACGACTCATGAGCTTTGACCAAAATTCTTCTTCATAACCCATCAACATCGGGAACACATAATCTGCCTTGATACCTCAAGATACCATCACCACTAATCAAATTTTTTTTCACTTTCTTACTACCTACATTATCCTTGATTTACATTAAGATATGATCCAGCACTTGTTTCTCCTTTACTTCAACACCAAGAGATGACTTCACCATCTCTTGAGCAATCACACAACAATCTTCAAAATCCAAGAGGAGGACTTTAAGATTAGCCAAATGGTGAATATGCTTAACCAAATCCCAGTTCTCCCCATCTACAGGAGACAAGCTTCTTATGGACAACATGCTAAGAGTATTAGCAACTATGTTAGCCTTACCTGGATGATAGTGAAGACTCATATCCTAGTATTTTAGCAACTTAAGCTACCTCCTTTGCCTAATTTTTAGCTCTTTTTAAGTGAACACATATTCAGGCTCTTATGATCAGAATAAATATCAACATGGACCCTATACAAATAATGCCACTAGATCTTTAAAGTAAACACCACGACCAAAAATTCTAAATCATGGATCGAATAATTCTTTTCATGAACTTTAAACTGTCTAGAAGCATATGAAACCACCTTGCCATGCTGCATCAACACACAACCAGCCCTACCCGGGATGTATCACAATAAACAACAAAACCATCAGTGTTCTCATGCAGAGTCAAGATAAAAAACAAAGTCTACTTATCCATCAGCTTCTTAAAACTACCCTTGAAGGCATCAGACCACTAGAATTTCACCTTCTTTTGAGTCAACTTAGTCAATAGAGCAACAATAAAAGAGAATCCAATGGAGCAACAATAAAAGAGAATCTCTCCACAAATCTTCTATAATAACTGGCTAAACCCAAGAAGCTCCAAATGTTGGTTGGAGTCATAGTTTTAGGCCACTTCTTTACCACCGCAACCTTCTATGGATACACCATGATCCCTTTACTAAAAACATATCCCAGATAAGTCACAACATTAAACCAGAACTCATATTTAGAAAACTTTGCATACAACTGCTGCTCTTTTAAGGTTTGCAACATAAGGCGGAGGTGATCAGCATGATCTGCCTCACTCTTAGAAATACTAAAATATTATCGATAACAACAATCATGGATAAATCTAAGAACTAACAGAAAACCCAATTCATAAGATCCATAAATGCTATCGGAGCATTAGTTAGACCAAATAATATCAACAAAAACTCAAAGTGATCGTACCGAGTTCAGAAAATAGTCTTAGGGATATTCGCCTCCCTAATCTTCAACTGATGGTAACCCAATCGAAGATCAATCTTAGAAAAGAACTTAGAACCCTAGAGCTGATCGAACAAATCATCAATCCTCTGAAGCAGATACTTATTCTTCAAGGTCACCTTATTGAATTGGAGGTAATCGATACACATTTCAAGGGAACCATCCTTTTTACGCACAAAAAAATAGGAGCATCCTACGGAGACACACTAGGGAAGATAAAACCCTTGTTAAGAAGATTTTTCAACTGCTTCTCAAGTTTTTTCAACTCAGCCAAAGCTATTCTATAAGGAGGAACAGAGATAGGACAGGTGTCTGAAAGAAGATCAATTCTAAAATTAATTTTCCTATTAGGAGAAATACTAGGAAGATCATCAGAAAATACCTCAAGAAGTTCACAAACCATAGTGACAGTCTGCAAGGAAGGACCTTTGAATCTAGAATACTTAACATGTACTAAGTGATAGAGAAAACCTTTTGAAACTAATTTTTGGGCTCTAAGATACGAGATGAACCTTCCCTTAGTCACTGGGGAGCTACCTTCCCACTCGATCACTGGCTCATTTGGGAAATGGAAAATGACCCTTCAGGTCTGACAATTAAGAGATGCATAGCATGAATGTTGCCAATCCATCCTCAAAATCACATCAAAGTATAACATGTCCACCTCAATAAGATCTACCAAGGTCTCTCTACCATAGACCAACATCACATAAATCCTATAAATTCTTTTAGCCATAATGGATTTACCCATAGGGATGGACACATAAAAAGGATCTGCGGTACACTTAGGATCAAAACCAAAATGAATAGCCATATAAGGGCTCACATAAAAGAGGGTAGACTCGGGATTAAGTACATAATATACATCATAAGAGAAAAGGTTGAGCATACCAATAACAACATCGGGGGATGCCTCAGAATCCTAGCGGGTCGTAAGAGAATAGAGATAGTTTTGACTAGTGTCGGAGCTTGAAGCAGAAGTAGAATCTTTTGGTGCCGGAGCAGATGAAGTAGTAACAAGAATCTTATTTGCCTTAGAAACAACCTTAGAAGGATAATACCTCTACATATGACCACTCTAACTATATTTAAAGCACTTGTTCCTTCCTTTTTTACAAACACCACGATGCACCTGACTATAGAATCTACAAGAAGGATATGATGGAGCTGACTGAGCCCTACTAGCCTGAGGCTGGGATTTTGATGCTCTAAACCTACTATCATACTGAGAACGATGATCACCTGATGTCTTTAGATAAGGAGAACTAGCCATAGAGTAGCAACCAAAATTGCCCCACTTTTTCTTAGACTATTTCCTACTGTTTATACCACTTTGTTGTTGACCACCAGCCTGATCTGCATCATTATTGGGGAATACAACATTGAGTTGCAAATTAAAGTTATTGCAATTTTTGGGTATTTTGTTTTTGTTCTTAGTTGGGTATATGCCGGTGCACACGGAGTAGAGGAAATCCCTTACTCCCACTAAATTCAAATCCAGAGAGAATCCTACAAACACTTAGTAGGATAACAAAGCCTAAGAGAGATAATTTTCTTAAAGGAGTTTGTAAGGATATTCCTCTCCCTCCTCCTGAAGGAGTTTAAGATATTATCGACCTGCAGATGGATATGCCGTTAGCTTAAGTTAAAAATGAGAGAAGGGGAAAAAATGCTTGTAGATAGATTGGGAGGAAGAGTTAGCTATGCAGAGATAAGAAGTAGCACGTTGAGCAGTACTCAATGGAAATCATAATAGATTTCAAGGTGGTCGATCCCATGTGATCCTAACATAGCAGTACTTACAACCATATAAGGATGATAAAGAGAATCTGGGGTATGTTGAGTCAATAGAGACTGCTACCATTATTCCTCCTATTTTACCCTAGGTATTAAGTTAATATATCAAGTGCTATGATCCAACTCTTATACATGAAGGGTGTGTTTGTGGGGTTGCCTACAGACGATGTAAACATGCATCTAGCAAATTTTACTGGAATTTTCACTTCGTATACATATCTAGGGGTGAATCAAGAAGTGCTTAAATTAAGGTTATTCTCCTTTTCACTTACAGGAGAAGCATATTGGCTAAGGTAACTGCCAAGAAGATCAATCACTACATGGAATAAGTTGTGCATGTAATTCTTGAATAGGTTCTTTCCTCTATCTAGGATGTTACAACTTAAGGATGAGATATATAATTTTAGGTATTTGTAGTTTGAGTTTATGTATGAGGCTTGGTTCAGCTTCAAGAAGAAGTTGAGTATAGTGCCCAACCATCGAATTTCAGGGACGAACTTATTAGAGTTATTTTATAGAGCCTTGACTATCAGTTCTTGAGCTATGGTAGATACTATCTCTGGAGAGGCCTTTATGAGATTGCGATGGGAGCTACTATTATTATGGATCAAATCTTGCTCACTAATTGAGAGTGGTAGATGTGAGAGGTTGAGAGAGGTCTAGTATTTACGCCAATGAAGCTACTAGCAACCAAATAGTAGCTGATGATTCTATAGAGCAAGATTGCGCTATTGAAGACTGGTATTGGTGGGTTGGCAAAGCATTTTGCAACCATGAATTCTAAAAAAGTTCATGCAGTAAGGGCACAGGGTGCAACTTCCAGAGCTTATGAGTCTGAATTAGAAAAGGAGGCTAGGTATCAGGATCATCAGTTGGTGGGTTTTCAAGCTTAAAGAAAATGAAACTACGGTCTAAACTACTATGATGATAGATATAGAGACCGTAGTAGGGATAGAGATGGTGATTGGAGATGGAGAGATAATTACAAGGAGAAGGGAGACAGGTATATTCTACCCGATAAATGAGATACATAATTAAGAATGGAAGAAATCCTGACCAAATTAGTGAAGGGGTAAGAAAGGAGGCTAGCCTTAAGGAGATCAAGGATGATATTTTAGGTTTGAGCCAGAAGGTTGAGTCTTATGTAATGACTATCAAGAAATTAGAGTATCAGTTTGGGTTGATATCTGCCAATTTGAATCAAAGGCAGTCGGGTACCCTCTCAAGTAACATGATGTATAATCCTTTAAATACAAGTCATTGTCTAGCTATGACCACTAATTTTGGTTCCACTACTGAATAACCCCCTATACCTACTATTAAGGAATTGAAGATTGATAGTACTAAGAACGATGAGACACTTGAGGTAGAGTCTAAGAAGTTAACATAGGGTGATGATGATTTTAATATGATAGTGGTGAGGATTAGATCATAGAGACCAATAATTATGTGCAACCTTATAGTGTAACCCCTTTCTTACTGTTAGTAGAAAAGAAAGAGTACCCCAAAGCAGTCACCATTCCATGTTTTATTAGGCCTTTCTATGTCAAGCAAGCTTTATGTGATTTAGGATCAGGAGTAAATGTGATGCCACTGGTTGTGTACAGGCTGTTAAGGATGGGGGAACTCAAACCTACATCCATAAAGTTATTGATCGCTGACTCATCTATGAAGAAATTGGTAGGTGTGTTGTGTGACGTAGAAGTAACGGTTGAATCCTTTATGTTCCCTACTTATTTCATAGTTCTTGATTATGAGGTAAATTCTCAAGCCCCCATTATATTGGTTAGACCCTTCCTATCCACTGGTAGGGTATTGATTAATATGGATTTGAGGAAGATCACCTTCAAACTAAATGATGAGCAAGTGGTGTTTGATGTGTGTATGACAGTGCAATAACCAGATGATATATGAGTAATGGCTGTAATAGATAATATTGATAAGGATGTTGTTGAAGAGGCCAATATGCCAGATATTCAAGGTGTTGAGGAGAGAATAAAGGTGACAACCACTTGGCTACAGATTATTGAGACTGAGGTGGAAACATTATATGAGCTGATCCGACCATGTGTCTGGACTACACTAGAGATGGCTGAGGTTAGATTGCAGTGTGCACACTGAGCTACGATATTAGATCTACAAGATGAGCTATATGAATGAATAGATGATTTTGAGACTCAAGTCTTATCTCGATTTAGCAGGATTAAGACGACAAATCTAAAAGATATTAGGGAGGAGGTGGAAGTACTTAGAGTAGAGGTGTGCTCTCTCACTAAGAGACACATATCAGCCATCCCTCCAGTTGTACCCCTAATTTTTCAACCATCACCTTTGCATGGTCCCAGATACCTTAATTTAGTCAAAAAGGATGATGTGATGGTCCCTGTAGTTAGTACCAAGAGATACAAAGTGGGGAATTGCAGAATCCAGACAGGCCACATGAGTAAGCCTTGAAAAAATCTACCCATGATTCGATGGAGACTATATTTTTTGATAGGCAGAGGCTTACCAAGCTAGTTGCAAGTGAATCTTCTTATAGTGCACCGCCCCTACCATGGACTCCACTTATAGATATACCCTCATCTGGGGAAGATCATGACACAGATGCTTAGTGCTTCCTAGGTATGTTCTCACTTCCCTCTGTTTTACTTTATTTTAGCACATTATGGACACTACATAGTTTTTGGTTGGGGGTGGGATGTACTATAGTCACCACGGGTTATTATTGTCGTGCTTCTTTTCCGATCGACTGCGGTATGGTTGTAGAACAAACATATCTAGGATAATTTTTTGTCTTATTGTGTTTCATTTCTTATTGTGTTGTTTTTGTGTAATTAGGAGATTCTTAAGTATTAAGGGAGGTAGTCATGTTTTGATTATTTTTTGATACCCCTCCAAAATTTAATGTTTTAGAACAGTGTGAATGTATATATGTGTGAACATTATGGATCTTGTTATGAAATTAGAATTAGGAACGTGATAATCACTTGCTAATAATTGCATGAACCGAATAAGTAATTGTTTGTAATATTGAATCTGTGCCATGTGTGTGTGAGATACTACCTAGTTTTCTTTGTGTGTGAAATCCAAAACTTGCCCGGTTAGTCTTGCCTAGGTTGTAGGATAGTAAGCTTGGAAAGGATCATAGGTCATTTTTGATTCTAGTCCACTTTTATCCTAAATGACCTTCCATGTGTGAATTGTATCCCCTGATTCCTATTTTGAGCCTTATAAGCCTATTTTTCTTATTTCACTATTCACCTTCCCATTTATATTACAATGAACTTATTTTGGCCCTGGTCCTCCTTTGACATTATGCACATTAACTTAGGAAAAATGCCTAAGTTGAGGGTGGATATCATAGGGGTGTGGTAATGCTCAACTCACCCCCATAATTTAAGGGTGAGGCGGTTGTTATAAAGTAACCCAACTAGAGTTGGGATCGAATATCAAGGAGTGAATTATAGATTTCAAATCTTATGGGTGTCCTAGTTACTACAAGTTCACCCGGAATGATAATAAATAAGGCATGTAAAATAAAATAGGGGGGATTTTGATTTTGGGATGGTTCGTCACTAACAAAGCACAAATATAACACTTTTGATTTTAGATTAAGAATAGAGAGGGTCTTGGGATTATATCTACCTAAAGGTAAAGTGTGTGATTAAATGATGGTTTGACATGAGTTTTAGTTATTGATGAAAGGATAGGCTAGTTCGAAAGTCATTATGGTCAATCTTTCAATAAAACTACAATTATTTCACCCATTTGTTCTTTCGATCACCTAACAAGTATGCAATTCATAATCACCCAAAACCTGAATCAAACATCCCTATTTCTAGGATGATACTCTTGACATGGATTACACTCCAATCACACTTATTTCTAAGATTGCAAAAGGTAATAGACCATAAACTTAATTGTCCACCATTACTTTATTCCCCTATAACCCTCTTTCAAGGATGTTATGGGGGTTACCTCAAGTTTACTTTAGTCCTTCTTACAAGGATGACAAATTATTTCTAGAGTTTGGGGTTTTCACCCATCAAACCCATTTGGAGATTTGGGATTTTCACCCATCAAATTCCAACTAGTAAGCTTAAGCAATGATGGAATCCATGCTCAACAACTAAAAATCGTGCAAACACGACAACATGCACACACAATTACACTTTAGTTCAACATAATCCCAAGACTAAATTACTTAGCTACTCATGAAGAAAATAAAGAGAAATATACCATGGGGATTTCCCAAAATATCTATTCTTCACAAAACTACTAAGAAATTAAGCCTCCAAGAGTAGTGACACACTTGCGCAATTAGGGTTTCCTTTTTTCATATAAAAAATAGTTATGAGGTAAGCAATACCTAAAGAAGAAAGGGTTTTTGGTTATATATAGTTTGGGATTCGTCTAGGTACTTTTACAGATTTGCCCCTGGGCATATTCCCGCTGAACCGCGATCGCGATGACTATCCGTGACCGCGTCCAAGTGACCACAGTTGTGTGCCGTAACCATAGTATGCTGACCATCTTGACTGACCACGACTGCGGATTGAGGACCGCGATCGCGGTAACTGAGGCTGATGTAGCCCAGGTCTTCAACTTCACTCTTCTTTGCTCCTCTTTTATCATTTTCAACACCAATCTATATCTTTTGATCTCCTCAACTCTACTCCTATAAAGAGTGGATATTAGTGCATATTATCACCAATATGTCTTATTCATTTATTTAAAATAAGGTAATATGCATAAATCTTTAGTGAGAATGAGTGGAAAAATCACCCCTCATCAACACCCCCAAATTATGACCTTGCTTGTCCTCAAGCCACACTGCCCCTTATTATGAAACAATTTCATATATATGTCCTCATTCTATCACTCAATTCTCATGATGTCTCAAAATTGATTACTACCACCAAAAGCTTTTCACACATGGGCAAATAGTCCTTTAACGACTCCCTTCAACACAAAATAGAATAGAGAAGGATGCAATAGACTTTGGGGAGTAACCATGTAACATTACTAACACTCTAGAAATGACTCACATGTTGACTACTATCATACTATATTTCCATTTATCTCATTGTGCGGGAGATGACAAAAGCACTCATGCCAACTAGTTCGCATGCCTTCTCACAAGAAAGGAAAAATTCAAACACCTAGTTACCAAGCATGCAACAAGGAATCTTAAGTCCAAACACTCACTCTCTCAAGAAATTCTCCATGTTAACAAGTACTATGCCATAGGCTTGCCTCTATTTTCAATCACCACTACAATGACCACACTTGGTTGAGAATCACAAAGGGATTTTTGTGCTAGTAATGTAGGTTTAGGGTTGTGGTAGGATATCTTTTAGGAATAAAATGGCTACACCCTTCCTTGAACATTCACGTCACACTTTTTCAATCCTCCTTTTTGGCTTGGGGACACTTTTTTTTATTTCTTTCTTTTCTTACGCCTACTTATAGCATCTTTTATGCACCAGTTTTCTTTCATTTCTTTTTCTTGTAACTTATGCATATTCATTACTTTGATGGAATCATTTATTTTCTATTTATTTATTTTCATGGTCCAAAATCATGAGACATTTAACTAACAACTTTGTGGCCTTACACTTTCTTCCATCAACTTTTACCACCCCCAACTTAGGCTTTTAGCCTCAAGTTACATTTTCAAGTTCAAGGAGGGTTTGGTTCACGTGAGAGATAAAAAGGATGGGTCACAGGTTGTAATGAGTTTTCCAAATAAAGGTCCAAAGGCTCAAAGTGGGTACTAAGGATAATTATGCATGGGTAGACTTTTTAGGGTAGAGTGGGATTCCGAAATCACAAGATGGCCTATGATCATTTTACCAACTAAGCACAATCAAAATTTAGCTTTGAAAGACTAATGAGGCAAGTTATAGATGGTACAAGTACACATGAGATGGAGACAATTAACCTCGCACACATGGCATGGAAATGTTGTTAGGGGGTTCAATTATTCTACCCGCTTGAGACAAAGATGGAGTATTCACTATTTTTCAAAGTCAACTTTTGGAGTCATAGAAAGAGGGAAAACTTTTGTCACAGAGTTACTCACGTCTATTCCTTAGAATTTTGCAAAAAGTTCAAACGGAGGAGGTTGTTTGCTTTTGTATTTGTACCACACATAATTTGCTAATCATGACAACTATCCAAAGTATCATCTCACAAATCATAGTACGGGCGACCCACCATATGGTTACTCAAACTTCACCAATGGATAATAATGCAATCCCACATCATTAGTCTACAGGTACTCATACTTCCCTTGCATTCTATGGCCTCAGTGCCACGGGTACTCAAACTTCCCCTGCACCCATGGTTAAAAACTCAATCACAATGAAAAAGTTCATCTACTAAAACTAAAATAAAGTAACAAACCCAGAACAAAATAGCTAATCCATGTAAATGTGGGCACCATCAGAGTGCCCGATTATTACAACATAAATAAAAATAAAGATAAGAATTATCCAAAAGAGCAGAAAAGTTTGTAGAAATATCAATAATATAGGCCAAAAATAAAATAAATAAGAATAAGGAGACACCCCCAACTGAAAAGGTAGCAGTGTCCCTACTACATAAATAACCAAGGGGAAAAGAGATAAGGGTACTCCCCCGAACCACATTATGGGCTGCTATCACAGTTGGACTCTATACCATCACCATCTTTCTCTTGATCAGGCCACTTTACTGGGGCTTTATCATCACTGTCCACCCAAGAAGAAGTAAGTCTATCTCAGGGCCTTAGGACCTTCCATAGGCCCTTCATGTCCTTCCATATCCTGATAAAGAATTTGTCCCTCTTCTTTTCTCTTGTAACCATTTTTTCATGAGCGATCTGGAGGTCTCGATATGACTTCTCCAAAGAGGAGTAGGCCTTTACAAGCCTATTAATGGTGGCTTCTGGGTTCTTTTAGTCAACTTTGTACTTCTCATAATTGGTACATAGCACATAAGAATGATGCGTGGTAGGAGGCTTTCCCGGTCCCTGGGGCAAACTGGACATAAGCTCTTTGATAGTTGCAATATTTACTCCAATATCCTCAAGAGGTCCCATTGCGGTTGTCCTATGAGACTCAAGCTCACTGCATTCCGGCTTTTCCAAGTTGATCTTTCTTTTCTTGCTTTTATTGGGTGTGCCCTCACCACTAATTCTCAAGGGGTAAATGGGAGCATTAGGGCACACCCATGTATCACTAGTATACTCTTCCACCCCTGCTCTTTTGTAAAGTTCTGTAATCAAGGATGGGAGGAATAGATGCGTACCACCTTGATCCTTGAAATGATCTATTTCATTAACCATAAGTTGACCAACATCTAGAGAGATACCGTATAGAATACACGCAACCATCCTAACACGTAATTTGGGGACTGCTGTCATGTGGAGGCAAGGAGAAATTCATCTACAGATGATTTGCAACCATATCTGAGCCTTAGAAGTGAATTCGTTCAAGGAAATATTGCTTTTAGTCTTGATTCATGAGACTTTCTTAATGGGGAATAATCCTTGTGCTAACCAACTCCCTAATTTACACCCCTTTGCTTTGGATTCACTTATGTTATAATGTTTGAGCCCACAAACATCATTGATTTGTTTAGCCACAACTTTCACTGACTTTTACCAAATCTTGACAGTTACATTAAGTGGGTACAAAAAATAGACTTCACTGATGTTTGCATAAAATTCATGGACCCATTGCTCATTTTCAATTCATGGATCCAGGGCAAAGCACCGCCACCCTATGGCTTCAAGTTTGTCATGAAGTGTCGTTAGTTTCTCCAATATATTTTCCATGTAAATTCCTCTCTCCAAGAGAAGCTTTGTCCTTAAAATATCCCTATATTAATAAATCTGGCACTCGGGTGCCATGAATCAGATGTGATCATACTTATCCATGATGTTGTCCTGAGAGCGCTAAGCATACATAATATCTTTTGATGACATTTTAATCATACAAGCTGTACTATATTGATCACTAGAGTTTATTAGAATAGGTGTTTGGTGTTGCTTGACTAAAAATTGGAAGTGCAGGATTTTTAGCATGGCAAGAAACTATCCTCAGTTACCGTGATCGCAAGTTAGGACAGCATTCGTATTTCTGCAATTGCAGCCTATGACCACAGTGACGATACCTGAGGGAGGTTCCATTGTTAGCTCTGCATGTTTAAATTTCTTCCAATATTAGGCTACTAGCATGTTCTACAATATGGGTGCATATGAAGATCATTTGAACAATGCTAACAAGTGGATGGATGTGCCCTTTAGAAAACAAATATCATAAGTGAAAGCTTATTTGGGCAAATTATCAAACACATGGTGTGCACATCTCATTTGTCTACATTTTCCAAACATACTTGGGTACTCAATATTTCCCACTTGTATGCATACCTTATTCAAGCAGTCAACATCTCATCAATATCAAGTAAGACAACATGGAAAGAATGACAATCAAAACTGTAGGCCCTCTCTTAATTATGCATTCTAGGGCCTATTCTCATAAATAAAAGCCCAGATACATGACACTTACCAAAGTTATGATGCAGGATGCTATTTGAGAGCTCACAAACTTGGCTAGAAATTAGCCCAAATTATAGTATGCAATCTTGAAAGGGAGTGTGAGGGAAATGAAGGAAACTAGGGGTTAAATGACAAGAGTGACTGCGTGACTATGATTGCGCTTAGGGACCACAATCGCGGTATCTGAGAGAAATTCTGCTCCTCTATTCAGTGTTTCACTCAATTTTGACACATTTCTCCCCTGTTTAGCTCATCCAATGCACTCCATAGTGCCACAAATGTATGGGTTATTCATATGTAAAAGATAATATCTACTCTATAAAAACATAACAAAAAGGATACGAGACACTCTCGTGGCATTTGTGGATTGCCTCCCACCTAGAACCTTAGTTATCATCATGGCACGACGTCTTTCTTTCTTTATAATTAAGGTGGGTCTTCGAACTCCTCCTCATTCATCTTCTCATTTTCAACATCCACCACGGATAGTACTTGCATCTCCGTGGTTTGCTTCTTTGACTTATAAATTTTGAAAGAGACCTCATCCTCTTGCACTCTAAATTTTATTTCCCCAAGATCTAGATCGACAATGGCTCTCCCGGCAGCCTAGAAAGAACAACCAAGAATTATAGACACCTCTTGGTTCATTTCCCAATCAAATACCACAAAATCCTCCTGGAGAATGAATTTGTCCACTTTTACAAGGACGTCAAATAAAATACCCATGGCCTTTTTATAGACCGGTCCGCCATTAAGAGTCGCATAGAGGTTGGCATCGAGGTATCTAAACCAAGTTTTTTGTATATGACAAAAGGCATTAAGTTAATGCTCGTACCAAGGTCAAATAGAGCTTTTGCAAATTCATGTGTCCCAATTGTGCAAGGGATGGTGAATGCTCTGGGGTCATCTTTCTTTTTCCTAACCATGATATCCATGATAGCACTACACCCATGAGTCACCTCAATGGTTTCTCCTTCAATAAGCTTCTTCTTATCCATTAACTTTTTCATTAACTTAGCATATCTCGAGATCTCTTGACTGCCTCAAGCAACGAGATATTTATTGATAGGTTGCTAAGTTTTGCCATGAACTTCCTCAATTTGCCACCTTTATTTTTTTATGCAATCATTAAAGGAATGGGGGGGGGGGGGGGAGGGGGAGAGGGGAACTTGGATGGTTGTCCCTATATCACCTTATGGATTTCTAACTTCTACCTCTTCTTCATTACTTTCCTCGATCTCTTTTTTGTCATTTACTTCTTGTCTTGGGAGTATTGCTTTCTTTGATTTATTCTTGAGAAAATTCTCACTTAAATCTCCTCTAAAGGGCTCATCAAGTACTTTCCCACTTCTTGTGATAATTGCTAGGACTTAGGCATCATTTTTTGGATTAGCAATTATGTCATTAAGGAGTCCACCTCTAGGCCTAGCATTTAGTTATATGGAGATGGGCCCGACTTGGGTCTCCAATTGCTTGATAGAGGCGGAGTGAGACACCACTGTTTGAGAGAGTTGGGAAAATTACCCTTTAATTCACGGACCATTTTGCCCGTACCCTCCACTCTACTCAAGATCCTTGCCAACAAATCCTCGGTCTTGAATTTTCTGGGGTCGACGATACTTGACTCTTTGGCTTTGGCCCGATCATGAGGAGGAACATAACGGTCATAGTTACATTCCCAATCTCTCCAATATCTATCCCTCTTAAGGTCCATCCAACCTTGATTCCCATCTTAACTTTGATAGGCTGGGCCAGAAACCGTCGAGTAGTTAGGCAAATAGTGTATATTCCCATCCAACTTCTTTGTCTCTTCATCGTCCTCACAAAATTTTGATGCTACGGCATTGACCACTTTCGCGGGCGCGCCCATAACATGCTTAGTCAAGAGTTAAAGTTGTGTCATCATTTTCACCATGATGTTCTCTTTTCTTTATTCCACTTTCTTTGTTCATTATTGACCATGGAAGTATAAGAAGGAATCTTGGTAGCTTTTGTTTCTCGAGTATGCCAACCCCGATTTTGTTTTGACACTTCTCTAATCAATAGAAAGGCTGTGTGGTGGTGCAAATTTACTAGGGAACCACCCACCGCATTATCTACCATCATTTTGTTTAATGGATCAAGGGCACAATAGAAGATCTCAAGAAGCATTTTCTCTGGGCCTTTATGATTTGGGCATTGAGCAAGCTTATTGTTAAACCTTTCCCAAGCTTCAAACAATGGTTCTCCATTCATTTGCCAAAAATTTACAATCTCATCCTGCTTTTGAAGCATTTTTGATGTCGAGAAATATCTATTAAGAAACACCTTATTAAGCTCGTCCCAAGATGTATCGAGCCGGGTGGAAGTGAGCGAAGCTATGAAACCACCTCACACGTTAATGAGAATGGGAAAAGACGAAGCCGAATAGGCTCTTTAATAATGGTGCACACACTTCCACAAAATTATTCAAATGGACATTTGGATCCTCAAAGGCTTGACCTCCGTACAATCCTTTTATTGCAACATGTGAAGCATAACGCTAGTCTCATGGGAGACTCCGTTCCCATTAGTTGGTGGGATACGGGTTGCACTTGTTTGCCCCATTTTATTTAGTAGGCCCTCATCATCTAGAGGGGCATCATAGGGGCCTATGTTGCTTGCGCTATCACTCATTGTTTCGTTAACACTCCGATCACCTAATACAAGAATTAAAAACAACAAATAAAGTAAATAATATCACTCCAGGTATTCTCAAGTAAGAATCACACCGCACAAGTGAAATCTATGTTTCACTCCTCAACAACGGCGCCATTTTGATAATGCTCAACTCACTCCCATATTTTAAGGGTGAGGCAGTCATTGTCAAGTAACCCAACTAGAGTTGGGGTTGAATCTCAAGGAGTGAATTATAGACTTCAAATCTTATGGGTGTCCTAGTTACTACAAGTTCACCCAAAATGATAATAAATAAGGCATGTAAACTAAAATGGGGGGATTTTGATTTTGGGATGGTTCATCACTAACAAAGCACAAATATAACACTTTTGATTTAAGATTAAGAATAAAGAAGGTCTTTGGATTATATCTACCTAAAGGTAAAGTGTGTGGTTAAATGATGGTTTGACATGAGTTTTAGTTATTGATCAAAGGATAGGCTAGGTCGAAATTTAATATGGTCAATCTTTCAATAAAACTACAATGATTTCACCCATTGGATCTTTTGGGCACCTAAAAAGTGTGCAATTCATAATCACCCAAAACCTTAATCAAACATGCCTATTTCTAGGATGATACTCTTGACATGGCTTACACTCCAATCATACTTATTTCTAAGATTGCAAAAGGTAGTAGACCATAGATTTAACTATCCGCCATTACTTTGTCCTCCTATAACCATCTTTCAAGGATGTTATGGGTTACCTCAAGTTCCCCTTAGTCCCTTTTTCAAGGATGACAAAGTATTTCAAGAGTTTTTTCACCCACCAAACCCATTTGGAGATTTGGGATTTTCACCTATCAAATTTTAACTAGTAAGCTCAAGCAATGGTGGAATCCATGCTCAACAACTAAAAATCATACAAACACAACAACACCCATACACAATTACACTTTAGTTCAACATAATCCCAAGACTAAATTACTTTGCTACTCATGGAGAAAATAAAGAGAAATATACCTTGGGGATTTCCCAAAATATCCATTCTTCACAAAACTACTAAGAATTAAGCCTCCAAGAGTAGTTATACACTTTCCCAATCAGGGGTTCCTTCTTTCAAATAAAAAATAGTTATGATGTAAGAAATACCCAAAGATGAAAGGTTTTTTGGTTATATATGGTTTGGGATTCGTCTAGGTACTTTTAAAGATCTGCCCCTGGGCATATTCCCGCTGAACTGCGATCGCGATGACTGTCCACGATCGCATCCACGTGACCATGATTGTGTACCATGACCATGGTGTGCTGACCATCTTGACTAACCACGACCGCAGATTGAGGACTGCGGTAGTGGTAACTGAGGCTGATGTAGTCCAGGTCTTCAACTGCACTTTTCTTTGCTCCCTTTTTATCATTTTCAGCTCCAATCTACATCTTTTGATCTCCTCAACTCTACGCCTTCAATGAGTGGATATTAGTGAATATCATCACCAATGTGTGTCATTCATTTATTTAAAAAAGGTAATGTGCACAAATTTTTAGTGAGAATGAATGAAAAAATCACCCTTCATTAAGGTGCATAATGTATAGTGGGTGTGAAGAAGGGTAAAATAAGATAAAAAGAAAGTAGGCCTGGGTATGGTACAAAAATAAAAGCAAAAAGAAAAGAAAAGAAATAAATTGAATAAGAAAGAATAAGAAAACCACACCCAACCTAAATGTGCTTTAGAATAAAAAGAGAGAAATAGGGGCGGAAATAAAGTGAAAAATGGTTAATAAGTTAGACCTCAAAGTGAGTGTAGTGCCTAGGAGTCTTAGCCACTTGATATATCCATATGTATCATACCAGTGCCCAAGCCTATATTACAATCCGAGAAAAGTACTATAGTGATCCTAACTTGATTATCTGAATGCTAAGGTTAAGAAAATAAGGGCAAGCCTATGGTATTTGACATGCGTTGATTGAAAATTCTCTTCCAAGTGTGAGTGTCTCTTGACCATCCCTGTATTGACATGCATTATTTCATGTGATTGAGTGCGATATCTTTGTTGTGAGGTCACTTAAGTCATTTTTCTAGCTATTTTCTTGTTTCGGGTAGTGTAACTTGTATATATGAGTAGTTGTCTGTTGCAAATGTAATTGTTATACCTTGATCCTATTGTGTCACATTATTGTGCTTCATATTCATACATGGTTGGTTTTGAAAAATAAGATTGGAGGAGGTGTGTTTTGAGCTTTAAGTGTTGACTGACTGCCTTGAATGACTTAGATTCTCTTAGTTAAGCTTCATTTTTATTTTTGTTGTTTTTTATTGCATGAGGACATGAAAAATGTTCTAAGTTGAGGGTGTTGATGTACGATAGAAATATAGCACTTTTGACGCTTAAAACGAGAAAAATATACAATTTTCTAAGCTTATTTTGTTAGAGATGATGCATTTTGGGTATGTTTTGCAGGAAATCATGTTTTTGATTCTAAGTTCGTGAAAAAGGTAAAAAAGGTGTTTTGGATACTTTTTGGAGAAATTATGAGTATTTTGGATTCTTTTTGGCTTGTTCGTGATCAAAGCATGTCTGAGAATTGAAGAAGAGATGAAAATATGACTCCCGACACTTACCAAGTCATCCTACGGATCATATGTAGGACCTACGGACCGCAAGTAGGAAAAGCAAGAGCCAGAAGTCCAAAATCTCAAGAGCTAAACTTGTAGGATTATTTCATTTGCCACCTGCGCCCAGGGTTAGAACTGCAGGTACTACCTGCACCCAAGGTTAGAGCGCAGGTTCAGACCACATGTGGCGACGGATCTGATTTTTTCCTATTTTATTTGGGATTTGGTTTTAGGGTTTCCTCTTGTACTATAAATACCCTTTATGCATTTTTTAGTAGGAGCTACGCACTTTTGATACTCACAAACATATTTTGATTCCATGATTCTATTTTGATCTTGGGATTCTCGTGTATTGACTTTAGTGGATTAATTCAATAATGGTTGTGGGTTTTTATACTTCTTCTCATTGTGATTCCATCTATGCTTTCAATTATGAATGATATTGATTTCTTCACAAGTATGATCGGCTAAAACCCATAGCTAGGGTTATGGAAACTCTAGCAGATTGACAAAGTACGGAAAATGCAATTGTTTAATGGAATGCATTGCATTATCTTCACTATAATAGATTTCTTAGCAGTGGCCAATATTAAGATCCTACCTAGATTATTGCTTCTTACTCCAAAAGAGGAGTAGTGAATAGGAAAAGATAATGACAATAGTAATTTAGAGTTTAGCTGTCGATCTACGCTACTAGGTATTATCTATGTAAGATGGTTAGATTTCATCTAATAACTAGAGACTCAAAAGGTAATAGTTAACTGGGATCAATATAAGGGTTAGTAATGCGACATCCTGAAACTCAAAAAGTAAGGGATGAAATTTGTCTACTCGTCCAAAAGACTGTAGATGGTACATAACTTATTGGTTTTGCATGCAAGGTATCGGGTTGGTTCAACAAAGCATGATAAGCCTATGCAGTTGAGAATGCAGGGGAACACAATCCTAGTGTTCACCAATACTGATCACAGTCGAAGTAGACATTTTCTCTTTGTTTGACTTTGCTATCCAAATCCCCCCATTTACTTTTCTAATTTTTGCCCGTTGATTACAACATCTAAAATCGACGAGTCCATGTATTCTCTTGGGATTTGACCCCAATCTTTATTGGTTTACTATATTTTGATAGCGATTGTATTATCTGAGAGGAGGTACTATTTGGACGTCATTAGGGCCCAGCTCTCCCCCAGTTGGTAGAGCCTTAGTACATGTTATTGTACAAGCCAGACGGTAAACATATGCACTGTAGGGGACTCAAAACTCCCTGCATATCAAGGTGACATGAGCATTAAATCATGTAACAAGACGTGGGGGACTTGAACCTTCGAATCAATTGATAATAATAAGGGGGACTCGAACCTCTCGGTCATATAGACCCTCGCATCGGCAACTATGATATATATTGTTGGTCCCTTGGGACCTCTAATTTCACAACTCAGCTACATAACCCGTATTAAAGATGATTTAAAACATTTAGCACATACATTATCATTTATTGAACCATGATATAAATTTAGGTATACTTTGTTGGTATCGTCATACCAACTGCACTTGCAAGGTAACCTCAACATGCCAAACCAATTACCATCACTTGGGAGAATTCATAACCCCTTAGGTTCAATTATATATTATTTTAGGGAATTACATAACCCCATAAGGTTCTATTTAAAATCATTATGCAATAGTACAAGAACTGTTCAAATTCCCATATTTTCATAACTAAAACCAATTTCACAATATGGTGTTGGGTTCAAAACCACTTCAAAAGTCACAAGTTTGAGGAAAATCACAATTCCTTAGTTCATTCAGCATACCCATGCACCCATAAGTTCAAAATCATAATTAAAGCATGATTAATCACATGTAAACCGTGATAAACATTGTTCAATCCATAAACATTCAAAACACTCAATTCTTATTTTAAACCAATCATCAATATCTCATGAAAAATACTTTAAAAAATATGATTTTAACAAATTAACTATGAGGAAAGAGTAACATGTCTGAAATAACAAGTGTCACAGAAGGAATTCAACCCCTGAGCCCTTGGATGACCTACTTCTTGGAAACCATAAGTATGGCCACTTGAAAGAATTTGATAAAGCTTTGAAAGTATTTGAGTACGTTTAGGATGGAATATAACCCCCTTAAGTGCTTTATGTACATGGGGTTTTAATTGGACAAGGAGGAAATTGTCCAAAGTGCCCTCAAATTAAAAGCTAAAATTTAGTCGTTAGTGACTACGGGTCACTATACGACTTGTGAGGATACATTATAACCCATCACAAGGAGTCATAGTCAAGACAGAACCACCAAAGTCCCATACTATTCTAGCTATGATTCATATCATTGACTCATAAACACACTTAACGATTCATAACCACTTGTTGTACTCAAGACAATAACAAATTTGTGATGACACGTTGGACACCCTACGATTGGGACATAAAGATTTATCCTGAGTCTTTATGACTCATGGACTCAAGTTGTAATAAAGACAGTGTATTGGGCCAAACTTTTTGGACATCTTACAATTTGGTTGTTACAACCCCTTGACGACTAGTTGAGATCCACTCATACTTAAAGTAGAATACTAAGCCACTTGTTCTGATTAAGTCAGGATCGATTCCCTATGACTCGTGATGACTCCCTATGAATTATCAAGGGAGTCATAGTCAGGACAGTAAGGGCAAAATTTTAGAAATTTTCAAGAACCAAAAATCTGGGGTGTTACAGTACCATTGCAGGTCAGGCCAAAATATTCTACTTTGTGCCAAAAAAGTGACCCGCGGCTGGATGTGGTCCACATGCACACACATATGGTTCTACATATGATATGACCATCCAAAAAAGTGTGTATTTTCAAGAACCATTACTTTTTTTGAAATACCACCTTTTGGCTATAAATACCTGAATTTTTTATCAGGTAAAGGCATGAAATTTTAAAGTGAAAAAACATCTTCTTCTTCCTAAAAACTCAAGTATGATTAATAAATCATTGAGTGAGTTCGTTGTTGAGAAAATTTGAAGTACCACTATTTGCTGAAGTGAATCATTTTATACTGGGAGGATATATTTCATAACCTCTGGTACTTGCGGGGATTAAGGTCATACCATGAATTCGATGGACTTGATTCTTTCTTTCTTCATCTTTTTCTAATTATTGGTTTTACTATTTTTTCAGAAAATAGTTTGAACTTTATTTTGATAGTTCATAAATTGTTTGAACTTGTGTTTGATGTTCTTGAAACTTTATTTTAATAGTTCATAAGTTATTTGAACTTTTATTTAAAATTCTTGTGGAATAATACTGATTTGTATCCAGAAAACAACAATAACAACTTTCAAGATCCTCTGTTGATGGATATGAGACTTTATCAAAGGTTAATAGGAAAACTATTGTACTTAACAGTCACTAGGCCTGACATAGCTTATTGTTCTTAAACACTAAGGCAATACTTTAAAAATCCCAAAACACTCACATGAAAGCAACTTTAAGGATAGCTAGATATGTGAGAGATCTGCATGAACAAGGAATGTATATTTATAGGAAACCAGTTGAAGAGTTAACTATCTATTGTAATATTGATTGGTAGTATGCATACATACTAGAAGTTCTATATCTGGTTAGTTAATCAAATTGGGAGAGTCTTTGATATCTTCAAAGTTATAGCAGACTACCATCTCTAGAAGTTTTATAGAAGCAGAATACAAGGTATGACTTTTATTGTCTCTGAGATTACAAGGTACTTGGTGTGTTGAAAGAGATATTTGGTTTGTAAGAGGTGTGAATGAAAAATGAATAGGTATTTTTTTTGAAAAAAGACACCAAGAAAAAGAATGAAATTTAAATAGACACCTTTTCACTTTGGATGGTTATAACCTTTCTAATGGTTTATGACTTTTTTTAAAGAGTTATACCTTTTCCGAATAGTTGCACCTTTCTGAACCATTACTTCTCTTCATGAAGCAACACCTTAATGACTAAAAATACCTGAATTTTACCTCAGGTAAAGACATGATTTTGAGTTGAAAAATAATCTTCTTCTTTTCTTGTAAAAACTCTTGTGTGATCATCAAATCATTGAGTGAATTCGAAGTTTCAAAAACTTTGAGGTACCGCTATTTTTTGAAAGAGAATTATTTTATCCTGGGAGAAAAGATTCCATAATCTCGGGTACTTGTTGATATAAATTCCTTAAGGACACACCAAGAAATCGGTGGACTTGATTATACATTTTCTACTCCATCTTTATTTCTTTAAGTTGATAAACACTTCATTTTGATAGTTCATTTGAAATTGTGTTTGAAGTTGTTGGAACTTCATTGTAGTTCTTGAACTTAGTGGTAAAGTTCGTATTAAAATATATAGAGTTTGTACTCGGAATAACAATCTTAAGGAATTTACTGGAAAAATATTTTTTTTTATGCTTGTTTGGTGAATTTTTTCACCATTTATAAAGAAAGTACTTTTGTAATATGTATTGATACTGATTTTGTGGGGACTAAAGTCTTGTGATTTTCTATTTCCTTGGTTGGAAGAATATAAAAACATTATTGAGAAATCAGTATGGGAATTCGATTTGAAAAATATAAAAACTTCACTAATTCATCGAACTTTCTGTACTTTTGTGTTTCTAAAGATTAAACTTTTGAATTTCTAATCTGTTTGAAATTAATAGTAATTAGAAGATATAAAAACTTCATCACAATTTAAATTTAATTTGGTTGATGATTAGAAGAACATAAAAACTTCATCGTTAAACTAAAAACAAGTAGGTGTTTAAAGTTGTTACAACTTTATAGTTAGTATTCTGACATACAAAATTGGTTGTCTTTTTTGTAACAACAAAAATTTCTATTGTAAGTCATGCAAATAATGTAATGGAAAGTGTAGCAACAATAACTGTTGCTATAACAAACCGTATTAGTGTTGTGCCCACTATGGCACAAACGAAAAAACCCAAAAAGTTTTTGGGTGTGGATTTCAAATGTTTGCAGCAAAAGATGTTCTTCTATTTGATGACTCTAAGCCTTCAATGGTTCATATTTGAAAATATTATAGAATTATCTGAAGAAACACTAGACAAGGAACATTTTATGGTAATGGAGGCATGAAAATACTCAAACTTCTTATGTAAGAATTATATACTGAGTGACCTTTAAGACGACCTATACAATGTGTATAGTGGTGTGAAAACCTTGAACAAATTGTGGGATGCTTTGGAATTAAAATATAAAACTGAGGATGCTGGAACTAAAAAGTTCATTATTGCAAAATTTCTTAAGTTTAAGATGATAGGTAGTAAGACTATTGTCTCTCAAGGTCAAAAACTGTAAGTGATCACCCATGATTTCTTGAAAGAAGATATAAACATAGTGAATACTTTACTTGAACATATTAAAGTTGTTCTTGATAACCTTTATTGTAGGTTTTATTGTGAATGAGTCTTTTCAAGTAGCAGCTATAATAGAGAAGTTGCCACCTTTGTGTAAGGACTCCAAAAACTACTTGAAGAATAAAAGAAAGGAGATGTCACTTGAAAATCTCATCGTGAGGTTACATATTGAAGAAGATAACAAAACAATCGAGAAACGGTCAAAAGAAAATTTTGTAATTAGTAGAGAAAATATTGTGGAGGATGACTCTAACAACTCAAAGAAACAAAAGAAAGCATCTGAACAACAAAGAAATCCTCCAAAGAAAAAGTTCAAAGGAAATTGCTTTAATTGTGGCAAGGCTGGCCATAAGTTCATAGATTGTCGGGCCCCAAAGAAAGGCAAGACGAAGGATCAAGCCAACAGGCTGAATCCAAAAATAAAGTGGATAATCTATGATCCATGCTTTTAGAATACAACTTAGTGGATAATCCTACAGAGTAGTGGATTGATTTTGATGATACCTTCCATGTATGTGCCAACAAGGATTTATTTGTTTCATTGATCTTGCTCAAGATGAGGAGAAACTTTACATGGATAACTCTGCAACAACAAAGGTTGAAGGAACGGAAAAAATTTGAGTGATGATGACACGAGGTAAGGTGTTGACACTCAATAACATCCTTTATGTACCATAGTTGAGAAAGAACTTGGTGTCTAAATCACTTCTAACCCAAAATGGATTCAAATGCATATTTATTTCTGATAAGGTTGTAATTACCAAAGCAGAAGTGTATGTAGGAAAAGAGTACCTCACTAAAGGCCGTTTTAAGATCAATTTAATGACTACTGA
Organism: Capsicum annuum; assembly: GCF_002878395.1. Classification (NCBI taxonomy): domain Eukaryota; kingdom Viridiplantae; phylum Streptophyta; class Magnoliopsida; order Solanales; family Solanaceae; genus Capsicum; species Capsicum annuum. The sequence continues at coordinate 33,168,507 of NC_061111.1, read as the reverse complement.
GATCAATAAACGTTCTATTTCATCTTTCTTATTTGAGTCTAATGAATTGTGGCATGAACATTTAGGACATGTCAATTTTAAAACCTTGTGAAAGATGATTAACTTAAAAGTTTTGCCTAACTTTGAGTGCAATAAATCAAAGTGTCAAATGTGTGTGGAATCAAAGTATGCTAAGCGACAGCATAAGTCTGTTGAAATAAATTCCAATCCCTAAGACTTAATCCATACAAATATTTGTGATATGAAGTTAAAACCATTTTGTGGTGGAAAAAAGTATTTTATAATTCTTATTGACGATTCTACTAGATATTATTACGGTTTATTTTCTAAATGGTAAGGATGAAGAAATATACGTGTGTAGGTAATATAAAATAGAAGTTAAAAATCAATACAACATGCAACACGACGAACTAGAATCACGAGCTAAGCATAGGCTAGTTTCACTTTGATCTTTAACTCATTGTTTTGACCCTTGGCTTGATCCAATTGACCCTTGAGCATTATCAACAAGTTGTTTCACATATAAATACACATAAAAACCATTTGAAACACTTTAAACACAATATAATCCACTATAATCAACTAGACAAGCACCTAGCTCAAGCTAGTAACACTAGTTTTCCGGGTTGAACTATAAATGAATCTTTTAGGTACAAACTTGTTTGAAACTCACTCTTAACATCATAAAGAAATGATTTAACACTTTGATATACATTTATCTCATTATCCACCATTATATCATAGAATCATCCTCAAAACAAGGCTAAAAAGGCTAGAATAGGGACACTAGAATGCATAACTAGACCCAACATTACCACCCCATACTTAAAGCCTTGTTCGTCCTCGAAAAACTCTTAAATATAATCCTCATCATCTAAGGAGACTATACACTTCTACTAAATGCAATACACTCAAGCTAGTACCATCATGACTACATGGAATAGAAGTTACTACACTAAGCATGTTATTTACACAATTGTAAGCTCATGAACACTACTTTTAAAACATCCTAGCCTAAAGAATTGAATAACCTAATGGGAAACTCATGCATATTGCTCAGTCAAAGACATGATACAAATCACCCACATTCATCAAATTTGTGCCCCTCACAACAAGAGAGTTACCCATAATCACTCACAATTAAATAATTTATAACATTATGGGTACAAGAATCAAATTACGCTCATTCTCACAAAGAATTCACAAGTTACACAAAATTAACCATAGGCTTTCCCTTATTGTGATGCTCCACTAATAGTCGATTGTAAAACTTAGGATCAATTAGAACTTTTTCGGGTTGTAATGTAGGCTAAGGGACAGGTAGGAGCTATTTGGGAATAGTGAATAACCTCTCTAAGAACTTTAAAACACTACCTTACACATTTAAAACCAATCTTCACACCCAAATTACATTTATTCATTCCTCCATACCTTTTGTTTTTGCCCCATCTCTTTTAAGCATTTTCAGAAACACTTGGTGGACACATATTTTACAACCACAAGAATTAATTTTTCTCTTTTTCCACAATCAAGGCAATATTTTTAATGTAAATTATATCACAACCATCCACCATACATCAATTATGCACCAATTACTATTACCTTGGGGTTATCAATTTCATCTTTTTCTTTTTTAATTTCTCAAACTCCTTTCTCAATTATCATTATTCTTTTTAATAAAGCACTTAGGAGGTTTTTGGATTAAATTATGGTCTATCAAAGAAGGGATTAGGCTACTTATGAAGCTACCAAAGAAAACTCTAAAGGCTTAATGGTGGTTAACTTGGATAATGCACAAAGGGAAGGACAAATAGAAAGTATAAAAAAAGGCTATCAAAGAAATGCCTATATCTTCTCCTAAACCCACATTCTTTATTTCGTTTCACACACACACTGGGAAAGTTCTAGACATCACATGCAATAAGAAATATACAAAAATCTCACACACACATGGCACATGCTCAATTCTATAGGATCATCATAGACTCTCAACCAAACAATAGGTTAAATTCAAATTTAAGCCAACAAATATAAGAGTCACAAACATGAGCCTCAGAGTCTCAAAAAATATAAAATCACTCCATCAACATGCTTTTCCAAACAAACACATTTGCATCATGTAATAAAAAATAGCACCAACAAGAATATTTCACACAAAATTGTTAAATTAAGCTAAAATTTGGGAATTTCCCCACATCACACTTAAAAATCTACTTTATCCCTATAGTTAATTAAAAAGTAAAAAGATAGAAATAATCACTGAGGCCTCTAGGCCTAGCTAGTAGCATCTTTATATAAAGGAGATCCACGGGACCCCATATTCAGTTTTTGCCATGCTGTTAGCTCAGATTTCTGGTACTCAGACTTCCCGAAAACCCGCGACTCTATCAAAAATAAAAACTACATGAAGTAAAAACTAAAAAAAAAAAACTAAAAAGAAAACATACCTTCACTTGGGTTCCCTCCCAAGAAGTGCCTAATTTAGTATTGCGGCACGACCCATTCAATTTTTTCCTCACCTTGAAGATATAAATTTCACCTCCAATTTCACATCCATCTTTTTGCCTCGCTCATAGGGTTGTGGTACAAAGATTAAGGAATTGAGTAATGGAATGTGCATGGTAAACCACTCAGTCTTGAAGTGAGGTGTGTTTTTATATTGCTTGTCCAGTGTAAAATTAAGAATATAGGATTCTTGTTCCTCCCCTTCACACTCTTCCACTATTTTAGATGATTCCATAGACAAGATATCATCTAAACATAATGTTAAAAAGTGCTTTGAATGAGGCCCAACCAATCCTACTTCAAAATTTACACAATCTACTGCACACTTACTCTCATTCACCTTCTCGATTTCAATCTTAAGATAAAGATAATAATTGGGTGACTGTAATTCTTGTATTTGTTCCATAAATTGGCTAATGTCCTCTTCATACTTTTATTTTATTAGCCACTGTAGACATGGTGGAAGTGGTAACTCCTCAACCTGTTCAATAACTTTAGTTTTCGAGTACTCAAGACTTTCTTGAATTATCAGAAACTTTGTCTGCAACTAGTTGGAGTCAACTCTGCATCTACTTTCAGCTTATTATCCACATGCGCTATAGCATCCCGATAGTTCTTCATGTCTTCCATCAACTGTACTTGAGATGCTAAAATTTGTTTCAGCATCTCTTCCATGTTGCTAGTTGACTGATTTAGTTGGGCCTTTTGAAACTGCTGGTGGTGGTTATTTCATTATTGTGGCTGATTTTGTACTGTTTGATTGTAGTTGTTTATATAATTTTTCCTTTTAGTATAGCTAACAAACATTACCAAATCAGGATTGACAGCACATATATCTTCTGAATATCCACTAAGGTCACAAACCATACACCATATAGAATCGTCATCCCTCGAAAATCATCTATTGTAGGCTGACATATCAAGAAGTGTGATAAAAATAGAAATAAAAGAAAATAAAAAGAGACTAAAAAAACAAAAACTATTTACAACTCAATATAAAAAAACTAAAAATAAGATAGTTGCATAATTATAAATCTCCGACAACGACTCCAAAATCTTGACAGCGCCCAAGCGCACACGCAAGTGCATGTGGTATTATCAAGTAGTAAAGTGGCTTCCAGGAAGCCCAAGTATCGATCTCTTAGGGACTTACCTTTACAACCTATACAATTCTAGTTTAAACAATTGAGGCGAGGAGCAATAGAGTTTTAAAGTTGTAAATAAAAACTAAACTAAACTAATGTAAAATAGTAATTGACTTTGGATAGTCAATGGATAGAAGCCCAGGGTTAAGGCTTACGAATAATCATACTACGTTCTCGAACTTAATTCAATAAATTGCTTATCGTGGATGTTGATTCATTGGGTTAATCGCATAATTGTGGTTTTCAAACCTCTAATCCTTTACCTAAGTTGGAACTTACACCTACAAAGTTGAGCGGAGATGAAATAATCTGATTAAGTGTATTAAAGTTGTCATCCTAGTGTGAATCAAGTAAGGCATCTAAGTACATCCATTTCCTAGATGCTAATTTAAGTCTCTTATTTTATAAAGAAACAAGAACCACACTTTGCTTATACCCATATTCTATCTTCCTATTCCCCCTCTCGAGATCACAAGGTCGACAATTGGTGTATTCTAAGGGTAGCTAATCCTTAAAATAAGTAAAACAAGAATAAACAAAGAACCAATAGTGATAAGCAACCAAAACTAAATCAATTCAAAATTAAAGTAATCATGAACGTGGCCTTAACTCCGGATTGGAGTCTTACCCTTTAATGAACATATTCATCATCCAATCCCTTGGATTGATGGTACAGACATAAAATAAAATATATTAAAGAGATATAAAACCTATAAATAAGTTATGGTAGCCTCCTGAATCCTTTAAGACATCCAAAAGTATGTAAACATAATACAACATGTATTTATATCATAAGGGCAAGCCAAATACCCATAGAAGTTGAATTAGCTTGAAAATGCCCAGGTGTTGTGTAATACCCCACATGTTTCTAAGCTAGGAAGTGAATAAGTATTCCTACGTATGAAATCTCCTATCCTGTGATTCATACTTGAGTACATGACTTACAATGAATAACCTAGTGATAGGATAACTTATGATGCATTAAGCATGTTCATATGAGTTACTTAAGGTAATACAAGCTAAGAGTTTTTGAATCCATCAAGTTTTAGTGTTTGATTTTATAAGGGTCATCTTTGAACGAATATAACTTGATGTTAATATGGTATTTTGGCTGATTTAGACCCACCAAATTGTAGATAATTGAATTATCTTTCCAACGATACCAATTTCACCTTAATCCAATACCCGAACAAAAAGTTATGCCCATTTTCGTGAGAGACAGTAAAGATAGGCGATTGGTTAGGCGCCGTCCAACCCAAACATAGGAGATTGGTTAGGCGCTACCCAACCTAGCTTAGGAAATCACTTGGGCGCCACCTAAGTAAGTTTCAGGTGCCAAAACCACTCCGTTTTGAGTTATTTTAAGGGTAATTAAGTCTTTTAACACTCCTTACACGTCCCTAAACTTAACCCTACAAAATATTACAACCCTATTATCATCTCAAAGCTCATCATCCAAGAGCACTAAAAGATAAAAACAACTAGGGTTGTGTAACTAAGCTTGAAGATCCGATTTCAAGGAAATTCCTCCGTTAATCATCAAGAATCTTTTTTCTAAGGTATGCATGAGTTGATTTATGGATCCCTTTCATCCATAAAGTTCAAAAACCCTCTTTTTCATTATAAAGTATGATTTCTATATTTTTGGGTGTTGATGATCATGTTGTTGATATTGGGTGATTTTTAAGATAGAATCTTTATATGTTTTTGTGAGTTTTATGATATCATATGAGTTGGAAACATGAAAATTTGGTTGTTCATGATGTATAATTTGATGATTTCACCTGTGCTTAAGATGTGCATGTAAGGTATTTGATAAAATGCCTAAGAAACTAGAAATCATGCAATATAACTAAATTATGACTAAGTGAAGGATTCATAATATCCCCTTGTGTTCCAATGACTTCTATGTTGATAATGTGCCTTGTAAATGTTGTTGGAATACTCATGAACTATTCTTATGAGATTATGCTATGTTTACTTACAAATCCTACTTATTAACAAGATGTATGATAAATATGCAATCCACATGAACTTCCATGCTATTGGTATGTGTTGCCAATATGATTATGCAATGAATATGATATTAAGATTATGCAAGTACTTCCATGTGATATGAAATCCTTTCCATGCAATACATTGTTGATAACCATGCTTAGTATGAGATCCCTACTTATGATATTATAAATTATGGACTCTACTCTTATGATCAAGTCAGTTATGTGTGTCAGTTTCCTTCCATTGAGTCCTGGGGGTACTTGTACCTGAAAACTATAGCTGTATGCCTAGAGCCATGTCATGTTTCACGATATCCGAACTCAAGCTATGATTCCATAGACTTCAGTCAGTCATGTGACTCAGGAAAACCTCATGATCTTAGTTAGTTGTCAGATATCAGTAACATTCCGCCAGTCAACGGAATTCAGTAAGATTAAGTCATGCACATTCAGTTATTCATTTCCAGTCCCTCCAGATGGGCGTAGAGGTTAGCACCGAGTGAACCTAAGGATGAGAACTCACCCGCCAGTTTAGGGTGTGATTCTTAGTAGTCATCCTTGTGTTCTAGAAATACGTAGCCAACGTAGGTTGAGACATCTTAACCTATTAGATTAGGGTTTATGAGGTGGCTTAACCCGTCAGTTTGGGGTTCCCACCATTCTCATTGAGTACCCGCCAAATAAGGGTCACTCATAGGCTGTCCTTACACGTGGTAAGGTATTGACACCCCTCCAGTCGGGGCAGAGATTGGACCCCAGCTTAGCCATAATGGCATACATAGGGCATGTCGGTTAAACACTACTTCCCACAGTTTTAGTATCAGTCTCAGTAAAAGAACTCAGGGCGTTCTTTAGATTTTAGTATGTATAGGACTGTAAGATACAGTTGTCCATGTTATCAGTTTCAGTATCAGTTATGACAGTTATCAGTAAACCATGTATTAGCTTACAAGTCATGCTATCACGTATTCACGGTCCCAGTTTCTATATATGTGTGTTTGCACTCCCACGTTCATATTAGTCAGTCAGTGTTATTCATGCATGAAACCCTTTATGTTCAGCCTACCTTCCTCATATACTTAGTACTTCAGTTGTATTGACGCATTTGCGCTATGGTGCTTTCTTTTCATGTTACACCATACGTTCCAAGACACGAGCCCCAACCCAGCAGTAGCGGTAGCATTCCAGTCACAGAGATACAGTGAGTCCTCATTGATTCGAGGATAAGATGATTTGATTCATTTATTTATTTCTTCAGTTCAGTTTTATGAAGTTAGTTAGAGAAATGTTCCTTCAACTCCTTATTGAGATAGTTTAGAGGATTTTAGATTTATGTTCAGATTTACATTTAGATTGAGTTGTTTTGGGTATTTTCACCCACCTGATTGTATTTAGTTGAACCTTATGGCCTTACAGTTCTATGTATTCCATATTATTATATCATGATTTGCAGTATATAGGTACAGATATCAGTCATGGGTTAGCTTATGGTCCCTCAGGGTCATGAGCACCGTGTAGCATTTTGGTTCAGCGAATTGGGGTGTTATAAACTTGGTATCAGAGCCTAAGGTTCAATAGAGTCCTAGGAATTCTGAAAGCCGCATCTAGTAGAGTCTTGTACATGGGTGTGTTGCGCACCACATTTATGTGCGGGAGGCTATAAGATGTTTTAGGAACAGTCCCCTTTCTTCATTACTCTTGTGATGCTAGAGCTAAGGGAAGCCAAAGTTTATGAGTTCATCAACCTCAGGCAAGGGAATATGATGGTTAGGGAGTATTCTCTCAGATTTACTCAGCTAGCCAGGTATGCTCCTTATGTGGTTGCAGACAATAGAGCTAAGATGAGCAAGTTCATGTCAAAGGTCAACGATAGCGTGGTAAATAAGTGTAGGTCTGTGATGCTGATTAGTGATATGATCTTATCCAGACTCATGACTACGCCCAGCAAGTAGAAGAGTAGAATTTTAAGACTAGGGAGAGGCAGAACAAGAGAGTAAGGTCAGGTAATTTCAACTTTGCTCACCCCAAGTCAGATGGAGGAAACCATTCACAGTTTTGCTCCAAGTCAGCCGTTCCAGCTCCTTCCTCTATCAGCGATCTAGTGCCGAAGTTCAGAGATGGTAATAGAGATAAAGCACCAAGATCTAAATCTCAGGGCAGTGTTAGTAGTGCCCGAACGAATACCCTTTGTCAGACTTGTGGTAAGAACCATAAGGGAATTTGCAGAGCCGGTAGTGATGTCTATTTTGGTTGTGGAAAGCCAGGCCACAGGATTAGGGAGTGACTGCTGTCAAGTCTTTAGGGTCAGCAAAATCATTCTATAGCTCAGTCCAGTCGCCCGAACCAGCAGGGTACCATTTCCATTGCTACCAGTGGGCAACGCCCAAACAGACTCTATGCTCTTCAGTTCTGGCAGGATCAGGAAAATTCTCCTGATGTCGTTACTGCTACATTACAGATTTTCCATGTTTATGTTTATGCTTTGCTAGACCCATGTGGATCTTTGTCTTTTGTTACTCCATACATAGCAGACGATTTTGGAATTAGTCCTGAAGTCCTAGCAGAGCCTTTCTCAGTCTCTATCCCAATGGGTAAAACCATCATAGCCCGACGGGTATACAGGAGCTACCCGGTTATGATATCTCAGAAATCTACATCAGTGGAGTTAGAGATGACTGATTTTGATGTCATTCTTGGCATGTATTGGCTTCATTCTTGCTATGCCATAGTCGATTGTAGAAATAGGATAGTTCAGTTTCAGTTCCCGAATGAGCTCGTCCTAGAGTGGAAGGGTAGCATTTCAGCATTCAGGGGTCAACTTGTTTCCTACCTTCGGGCAAGGAAAATGATTTCTAAAGGGTGTGTGTATTATCTCGTGCATGTTAAAGATTACAGTTCTGAATATCCCATCCTCAAAATAGTCCCTGTTGTTAATGAATACTTAGATGTCTTTCCCGAAGATCTTCCAGGCATTCCTTCCGAAAGGGAAATAGACTTCGGCATAGACCTTCTTCCGGATACTCAACTTATTTTTATTCCGCCATACAGAATGGCACCATCAGAACTTAAGGAATTGAAAGATCAGTTGAAGGATCTCTTAGATAAGGAATTCATCAGACCTAACATTTCCTCATGGGGTGCGCCAGTATTATTCGTGCGCAAGAAAGACGGTTCTCTCAGGATGTGTATTGATTACCATCAACTCAACAAGGTCACGGTCAAGAACAGATATCCTCTTCCCAGGATTGATGATCTATTCAACCAACTTCATGGTGCCAGTTAATTCTCCAAAATAGACCTTACATCAGGCTATCATCAGCTCAGAGTTAGAGAATGTGACATTTCAAAGACAACTTTCCGTACTCGATATGGTCACTTCGAATTTTTAGTCATGTCATTTGGTTTTACCAATGCCCCTGCAGCTTTTATAGATTTGATGAACCATGTGTTCAAGAAGTACTTGGACATGTTTGTCATAGTCTTCATAGATGATATTCTGGTCTATGCTCGCATAGAGCGTGATCATGCAGACCATCTCAGGATTATTCTTCAGACTCTCAGGGATCACCAATTATTCGCTAAGTTCAGCAAGTGCAAATTTTGGCTAAGATCAATAGCATTCCTTGGCCATATTATTTTTGGTAATGGAACTAGAGTAGATCATTAGAAAACTGAGGTAGTAAGAAACTAGCCCAGACCCGTATCTCCATCAGATATTAGGAGTTTCTTGGGTTTAGCTGCAATTACAAACGATTTGTCGAGGGATTTTCTTCTATTGCATCTCCCATGTCCAGACTGACTCAGAAGAAGATTAAGTTTCAATGGTCAGATTCATGCAAGAAGAGCTTTCAAGAGTTGAAGACTTGACTCACCTCCGCTCCAGCTCTAGCTATTCCAGATGGTTCAGACAGTTTTGTAGTTTATTTTGATGAATCCAAAGTGATTTTAGGTTGTGTCCTCATGCAGCATGGTAAGGTCATAGCCTACGCCTCCAGACAGTTAAAGCCACATGAGAAGAATTATCCTACTCATGATCTTGAGTTAGCAATGATAGTTTTTGCCTTGAAGATTTGGAGGCAATATCTCTATGGAGTTCATGTAGATGTCTTCATAGACCATAAAATCCTCCAGTATGTCTTTTCTTAGAAAGATCTCAATATTTGCCAGAGAAGGTGGTTAGAGCTCTTGAAGGATTACGACATGAGTGTTCTTTATCATCCGGTCAAGGCTAATATTGTGGCCGACGCTCTCAGTCGACTCTCCATGGGTAGTATTTCTCACGTTGAGGATAGCAAGAAAAAGATGGCTCAAGAGATCCATCAGCTTGCCAGACTAGGTGTTCGCTTAGTCGATTCTTCAGAGGGTGGTGTATATGTTCAAAGTAGTTTAGAGTCATCTCTAGTTTCTAAGGTGAAAGAGAAACACGACAGGGATCCTAGCCTTGTCAAGCTCAAAGAGTCAGTTCAGAATTAGAAAGTTGAGGTTTTCTCCCAAGGGGGAGATGGTGTTCTTCGTTGTCAGGGTCGTCTATGTGTTTCGGGTGTAGATGGATGGAGGAAGTGAATACTTGCAGAAGCGCATGGTACGCGATACTCTATTCATCCAGGGGGCACTAAGATGTACTGCGACATATGGGAGATCTATTGGTGGAGTAGGATGAAGAGAGATGTTGTAGAGTTTGTGGCTAAGTGCTCTATATGTCAGCAGGTTAAGATAGAGCATCAAAAACCTAGTGGTTCCATGCAAGAGTTCACCATTCCTACTTGGAAGTGGGAAGAAGTTAATATGGACTTCTTGACAGGTTTGCCTAGAACTCGTCATCAGCATGATTCAGTATGGGTCATTATAGATAAAATAACCATGTCAGCTCATTTCCTTCCTGTTCGTACTTTTTATTTTGCCGAGGATTATGTCAAACTCTATATCAGGGAGTTGGTCAGATTACATGGTGTTCCACTATTTGTCATCTCAAACAGAGGTACCCAGTTCACTTCTCACTTTTGGAAAGCATTCCAAAAGGGTCTCGGTACCCAAGTCCATCTCGGCACATCATTTTATCCTCAGATAGATGGTCAAGCAGAGAGGACCATTCATACTCTTGAAGATATGCTAAGGGCGTGTGTAATTGACTTCAAGGGAAGTTGGGATGACCACTTGCCTTTGATTGAGTTTGCATACAACAATAGCTATCATTCTAGTATTCAGATGGCTCCATTCGAAGCTCTCTATGGTAGGTGATGTAGATCTCTGATTGGTTGGTTTGAAGTTAGTGAGGCCTCAATCATAGGTCTTGACTTAGTATTCGATGCCTTAGAGAAATTTCAGTTGATTAGAGAGAGACTCTGGGCTGCTCAGAGCCGACTGAAGTCTTATGCAGATGTTTGTAGAAAGGATCTCGAGTTTAAGGTCAATGACTATGTCTATCTTAAGATCTCTCTCATGAAGGGAGTGAAGATGTTTGGAAAGAAAGGGAAACTCAGTCCCTGGTATGTCGGTCCTTTCAGAATTCTTTATTGCTTCAGCAAGGTAGCTTATGATTTTGAGTTGCCTTCAGATATAGCCTCAGTCCATCCAGTCTTCAATTTCTCTTTGCTAAAGAAGTTCATAGGTGACCCAGCAGTTGTTGTCCCTATTAAAAGCATCGACATTCAGAACAACCTCTCCTATGAAGAGATTCCAGTTGAAATCTTAGATTATCAGACTCGTAGATTGAGGAACAAAGAAGTCCCTCTAGTCAAGGTTCTTTGGTGAAATCAGTCTCATGAGTGAGCTACTTGGGAAGCAGAAGCAGATATGCGTACCAAGTATCCTCACCTCTTCCCCGCCAATTCAGATCAAGCTCAAGGTAACAGTTCTCCTTAATCTTATTCAGTTTCATGTTTATGTTTCCAGTATAAACTTAATACCTATTAACCGTTTCATACTCAGTCATGCATTCATATGTCAGTTGTCCATGCATCAGATATGCACGAGTTCAGTATGTTTAGCATGTCAGTCATGAGATCAAGTTTTAGTTCTTCATGTTCAGTTTAGGTTCTATTGTCTTATATCCCTTCTCAGTAAATTCTCATTCGAGGACGAATGTTCCCAAGGGGGAGATATTGTAATACCCCGCATGTTTCTAAGCAAGGAAGTGAATAAGTATTCCTACGTATGAAATCTCCTATCCTATGATTCATACTTGAGTACATGACTTAAAATTAATATCCTAGTGATAGGATAGCTTATGATGCATTAAGCATGTTCATATGAGTCACTTAAGGTAATATAAGCTAAGAGTTTTTGAATCAATCAAGTTTTAGTGTTCGATTTTGCAAGGGTCATCTTTGAACGATTATAACTCAATGTTAATTTGGTATTTTGGCTGATTTAGACCCACCAAATTGTAGAGAATCGAATTAGGTTTCCAACGATACCAATTTCGCCTTAATCTAATACCCGAGCGAAAAGTTATACCCATTTTCGTGAGAGACAGTAAGTATAGGAGATTGGTTAGGCGCCGTCCAACCCAAACATAGACGATTGGTTAGGCGCCGCCCAACCTAGCTTAGGCAATCACTTGGGCACCGCCTAAGTCAGTTCCAAGTGCCAAAAACACTCTGTTTTTAGTTTTTTTAAGGGTAATTAAGTCTTTTAACACTTCTTCCACGTCCCTAAACTTAACCCTACAAAATATATAGCTTCTAAACATATTACAACCCTATTATCATCTCAAAGCTCATCATCTAAGAGCACTAGAAGAGAAAAACAACTAGGGTTGCGTAACTAAGCTTGAAGATCCGATTTCAAGGAAATTCCTTCGTCAATCATCAAAAATCTTCCTTCTAAGGTATGCGTGAGTTGATTTATGGATACCTTTCATCCATATAGTTCAAAAACCCTCTTTTTCATTATAAAGTATGATTTCTATATCGTTGGGTGTTGATGATCATGTTTTTGATATTGGGTGATTCCTAAGATGGAATCTTTATATGTTTTTTTTGAATTTCATGATATCATATGAGTTGGAAACATGGAAATTTGGTTGTTCATGATGTATAATTTGATGATTTCACCTATGCTTAAGATGTGCATGTAAGGTGTTTGATAAAATTCCTAAGAAACTAGAAATAATGCAATATAGCTAAATGGTGACTAAGTGAAGGATTCATGATATGCCCTTACGTTCCAATGACTTCTATGTTGATAATGTGCCTTATAAATGTTGTTGGAATACTCATGAACTATTCTTATGAGATTATGCTATGTTTACTTGCAAATCCTACTTATGAACAAGATGTATGGTAACCATGCAATCCAAATGAACTTTCATGCTATTGGTATGTGTTGCCAATATGATTATACAATAAACATGATATTAAGATTGTGCAAGTAATTCCATGTGATATGAAATCCTTTCCATGCAATACATTGTTGATAACTATGCTTAGTATGAGATCCCTAC
>NC_061111.1:33145951-33155316 GCF_002878395.1 Capsicum annuum | reverse complement strand
AATGAACTATTCTTATGAGATTATGCTATGTTTACTTGCAAATCCTACTTATGAACAAGATGTATGGTAACCATGCAATCCAAATGAACTTTCATGCTATTGGTATGTGTTGCCAATATGATTATACAATAAACATGATATTAAGATTGTGCAAGTAATTCCATGTGATATGAAATCCTTTCCATGCAATACATTGTTGATAACTATGCTTAGTATGAGATCCCTACTTATGATATTATAAATTATGGACTCTACTCTTATGATCAAGTCAGTCATGTGTGTCAGTTTCCTTCCATCAAGTCCTGGAGGTACTTGTACCCGAAAACTGTAGTTGTGTGCCTAGAGTCATGTCATGTTTCATGATATCCAAACTCAAGCTATGATTCCATAGAGTTTAGTCAGTCATGTGACTCAGGAAAACCTCATGATCTTAGTCAGTTGTCAGATATCAGTAACATTCCACCAGTCAACGGAATTCAGTAAGATTAAGTCATGCACAGTCAGTTATTCATGTCCAGTCCCTCCAGATGGTAGTAGAGGTTAGCACCTAGTAAACCCAAGGATGGGAACTCACCCGCCAGTTCAGGGTGTGATTCTTAGTAGTCATCCTTATGTTCCAGAACTACGTAGCCAGTGTAGGTTGAGATACCTTAACCCGTCAGATTAGGGTTGATGAAGTGGCTTAACCCATCAGTTTAGGGTTCCCACTGTTCTAATTGAGTACCTGCCAGATAAGGGTTACTCACAGGCTGTCTTTACCCGTGGCACGGTATTGACACCCCTTTAGTTAGGGCAGAGATTGGACCCCAGCTTAGCCATAATGGCATACATGAGGAATTTGGTTAACCACTACTTCCCCCAGTTTCAGTATCAATCTCAGTAAAAGAACTCAGGGCATTCTTTAAATTTCAGTATATACATAACTTTCAGATACAGTCGTCCATGTTATCAATTTCAGTATTAGTCATGACAGTTATCAGTAAACCATGTATTAGCTTACAGGTCATGCTATCACGTATTCACGGTCCCAATTTCTATATATTTGTGTTTGTACTCCCACGTTCATATTAGTCAGTCAATGTTGTTCAAGTATAAAATCCTTTATGTTCAGCCTACCTTCCTCGTATACTCAGTACTTCAGTTGTACTGACGCACTAGCGCTATGGTGCTTTCTTTTCATGTTACACCATAGGTTCTGAGACACGAGCTCCAGCGCAGCAGTAGCGGTAGCATTCTAGTCATAGAGACACATTGAGTCCTTATTGATTCGAGGACAATATGATTTGATTCATTTATTTATTTCTTCAGTTTAGTTTTACGGAGTTAGTTGGAGACATGTTCCTTCAACTACTTATTCAGATAGTTTAGAGGCTTTTAGATTTATGTTCAGATTGAGTTATTTTGGGTATTTTCACCCACCTGATATCAGTTCTATGTATTCCGCATTATTATGTCATGATTTGCAGTATACAGGTACAGATATCAGTCATGGTTTAGCCTGTGGTCTCTCGGGGTCATGAGCACCGTGTAGCATTCCGGTTCAGTGAATTGGGGTGTTACATGTGGATTGAAGCATGCATTGATTGCTCCATTGCTATGGAATAATGAGTGCACCACATGCTAATCACATGCACTCTCTAGAAATTGTCATCAGAAAATTTTCTAAGGCAGGGGAGCAGCGAAATGAGCGTGCGTCGCACGTTAATCGCCTTTAGGACCAACACGCACTTTGTTTAGAATTTGGGCATTTCTGAATCCATTGGTATTTTTCGCACATCAATTGGCCACTCCTACAATCCACACCCCCCAAGACATTCTAGGGGTCTAAAAGTGTGTCAATCTGTGTACTACGCCTTCGTTGAGCCATTCCGAGCCTTTTTGAGTTGTTCCAACTTGATTTGAAGCTTGTATATCCATAATACTTCATAATAATCCATTCACCAAGAATACTATTGCATTAAACACAACAATTTAAAGCACAAAACAACACAACATCCAACACGACGAACTAGAAACACGAGCTAAGCATAGGCTAATTTAACTTTGATCTTTAATTCATTGTTTTGACCCTTGACTTGATCCAATTAACCCTTGAGCATTATCAACATTTTTTTTCACATATAGATACACATAAAAACCATTTGGAACACTTTAAACACAATAGAATCCACCAGAATAAACTACACAATCACCTAGCTCAAGATAGTAGCACTAGTTTTCCGGGTTGAACTCTAAATGAATCTTTTAGGTACAAACTTGTTTAAAACTCACTATTAACATCATAAACACATGATTTAACACTATATACAAATCTATCTCATTATCCACCAATATATCATAGAATCATACTCAAAACAATGTTAAAAGGCTAGAATAGGGTCACTAGAATGCATAAATACACCTAACATCACCACCACACACTTAAAGCCTTGTTTGTCCTTGAAAACTCTTAACTATAATCCTCATCATCTAAGGGGACTCTAAACTTCTACTAAATACAAGACACTCAAGCTAGTACCATCATGACTACACGGAATGCAAGTTACTACGCTAAGCATGTTAACATCCTAGCCTTAAGAATTGATTCACCTAGTGGAAAACTCATGCATATTTCTCAATCAAAGAGATCATAAAAATCACCCACATTCATCAAACATGTGCCCCTCAAAACAAGAGAGTTATCCATAATCACTCAAAATTAAATAATTTATAACATGATAGGTACAAGAATTAAATTACGCTTACTCTCACAAAGAATTCACAAGTCACACACAATGAACCATAGGGGTGCCCTTAGTGTAATGCTCCACTAATAGTCGAATATAAAGCTTAGGATCAATTAGGAATTTTTCGGATTGTAATGCTCCACTAATAGTCGAATGTAAAGCTTAGGATCAATTAAGATTTTTTCGTGTTGTAATGTAGGCTAAGGGACAGGTAGGAACTATTTGGGAATAGTGACTAACCTCTCTAAGCACTTTAATAAACTACCTTACACTTTTAAAACCAATCTTCACACCCAAATTACACTTATTCATTCCTCCATACCTTTTGTTTTTGCCCCATCTCTTTTAAGCATTTTAACAAACACTTGGTGGATACATAGTTTACTACCACAAAAATCAATTTTTCTCTTTTTCCACAGTCATGGAAATATTTTTAACATAAATTATATCACTACCGTCCACCACACATCAATTATGAACCAATAACTATTACCTTGGGGGCATCAATTTCACTTTTTCCTTCTTCAATTTCTCAAAGTCCCTTTTCAATTATCATTAATTTTTTTAATAAAGCACTTAAGAGGTTTTTGGATCATATTATAATCTATCAAAGAAGGGATTAGGCTACTTATGAAGCTGCCAAAGAAAAGGCTTAAGGCTCATTAGGGGTTAACTAGGATAATGCACAAAGGGTAGGACAAATAGAAAGTATAAAATAAGGCTATCAAAGAAATGCCTATATCATATCCTAAACCCACATTCTTTATTTCATTTAACACACACACGGGGCAAGTTCTAGACATCACATACAACAAGGAATATACAAAAATCTCATACGCACATAGAACATGCTCAACTCAATAGGATCATCATAGACTCCCAACCAAACAATAGCATAAATTCAAATTTAAGGCAACAAATACAAGAGTCACAAACATGAGCCTCAGAGTCTAAAAAATAGCAATTCACTCTATCAACATGCTTTTACAAATAAACTCACTTGCATCATGCAATAAAAAATAGCACCAACAAGAATATTTCATACAAAATTTTTTAAATTGAGCCAAAATTTAGGAATTTCCCGACCCCACACTTAAAAATCTACTTTGTCCCCAAAGTGAATTTAAAAGTAAACAGATAGAAATAATCACTGAGGCGTCTAGGACTAGTTAGTAGCATCTTCACACAAAAGAGATCCATGGGACCCCATACTCAGTTTTTGCTATGTTGTTAGCTCAGGTTTCTGGTACTCAAACTTCCCAATAACTCGCAACTCAATAAAAAACAAAAACTACGTGAAGTAAAAACTTAAAAAAAACTAAAAAGAAAAAATAACTTCGCTTGGGTTGCCTCCCAAGAAGCGCCTAATTTAGT
The DNA here is from genome assembly GCF_002878395.1 of Capsicum annuum. NCBI lineage: Eukaryota > Viridiplantae > Streptophyta > Magnoliopsida > Solanales > Solanaceae > Capsicum > Capsicum annuum. The sequence continues at coordinate 33,151,216 of NC_061111.1, read as the reverse complement.
ATCGCGGCATGACCCAATCAATTTTTTCCTCCACCTTAAAGATATAAATTTCACCCCTAATTTTGCATCCATCTTTTTGCCTCACTCATAGGGTGGTGGTACAAAGATTAAGGAACCGAGTAATGAAATGTGCATGGTAAAACACTCGACCTTGAAGTGAGGTGTGTTTTTATGTTGCTTGTCCGGTGTAAAATCAAGAATATAGGATTCTTGTTCCTCCTCTTCACACTCTGCCACTATTTTAGTTGATTCCACAAACAAGATATCATCTAAACATAATGTATAAAAGTGCTTTGAATGAGGCCCAACCAATACCACTTCAAAATTTACACAATCTACTATACACTCACTCTCATTCATCTTCTCAATTTCAGTCTCAAGATAAAGATGACAATCGAGAGACTGTGATTCTTGTGTTTGGTCCACAAATTGGATAATGTCCTCGTCATACTTTTCTTTTCTTAGGCAATATAGACATGGTTTCATCAGTAACTCCTCAACCAGTTCAACAACTTTAGTTTTCGAGTACTCAAACTTCCTCGAATTATCACCAACTTTGTCTGCAACTAGTTGGGAAGTCTACTCTGCATCTACTTTAAGCTTACTATCCACTTGCTCTACAACCTCCTGATAGTTCTTCATGTCTTTCATCAACTGTACTTGACACGCTAAAATTTATTTCAACATCTCTTCTATGTTGCTAGTTGACTGATTTGGTTGGGCCTGTTGAAACTGTTGCTAATGGTTATTCCATGATTATGGTTGATTCTGCACCGTTTGATTGTAGTTGTTTATATAATCTTACCTGTCAGTATAGCTAACAAACATTACCAAATCAGGATTGACAACACATATATCTTCAGAATAACCACTATGGTCACAAACCATTCACCATATAGAATCATCATCACTCGAAAACCATCTATCCCAGACTGACATATCAAGAAGTGTGATAAAAATAAAAATAAAATAAAATAAAATAAGACTAATAAAAATAAAAACTATTTACAACTCAATAAAGAAAAACTATAAATAAGATAGCTGCCTAATTACAAATCCCCAGCAACGGCTCCAAAAACATGACAGTGCCCAAGCGCACACGCAAGTATACGTGGTCTTATAAAGTAGTAAAGTGGCTTCAAGGAAGCCCAAGTATCCATCTCTCAGGGACTTGCATTCACCGCGTATCCAATTCTAGTTTAACCAATTGAGAGAGGAGCGAATAGAGTTTTAAAATGAAAAAAAGTAATTGACTTTGGACAATCAATGTATCAAAACCCAGGGTTAAGGCTTATGAACAATCATACTACATTGTTGAACTTCATTCGTTAAATTTCTTATCGTGGTTGTTGATTCATAGGGTTAATCACATGATTATGGTTTCCCAACCTCTAATTCTTTATCTAAGTTGGACCTTACATCTATATCATTGAGCGGGGATATAATAATCCAATTAAGTATATTAAAGCTATCATCCTATGTGTGAATCAAGTAAGGCATCTAAGTACATCCCTGTCCTAGATGCTAATTCAAGTCTCTTATTTTATAAAGAAACAAGAACCATACTTTGCTTATTCCCATGTTCTATCTCCCTATTCCTCCTCTCGAGGTTACAAGGTCGACAATTGATGTATTTTAAGGGTAGCTAATCCTTAAAATAGGTAAAACAAGAACAAACAAATAACCAATAGTGATAAGCAACTTTAATGAAATCAATTCAAAACGAAAGTAATCATGAATGTGGCCTTAACCCCGGATAGGAGTTTTAGCCTTTAATGAACATATTCATCATACAATCTCTTGGATTGATAATACAAACATAAAAGAAAATAAATTAAAGAGAAATAAACCCTAAAAAAAGTTATGGTAGCCGCTTCAATCTTTCAAGACGTCCAAAAGTATGTAAAAATGTGATACAACATGTATTTATAGTATAAGGGTAAGCCAAATACCCATAAAAGTTAAATTATCTTGAAAACACCCAGGTGTGGACTGGAGTATGCGTCACATGCTCCATTTCTATGGAATAGAGAGTATGTATCATGATAATCGTAAGAACTCTCTGGAAATTGTTTTTAGAAAATTTTCTAAGGTAGGGGAGCTCCGAAATGAGCTTGCGTTGCACGCTAATCTCCTTTAGAACCATAACTTGCAGATTAGTTGAGAATTTAGTCCTTTATGAATCCATTGGTATTTTTCACATGTCCATTGGAAACTCCTACAAGCCACACGCCCAAGATATTCCAGGGGTCCAAAAGTGCATCAATCTGTGTACTGTGCCTTCATTGAGTCATTCCGAGCCTTTTGAGTTGTTCCAAATTGATTTGAAGCTTTTATATCCTGCATAATTCATAATAACCCATTCACCAAGAATCATATAGAATTAAACACAACAATTTAAAGCTCAAAATAACACAACATCCAACACGACGAACTAGAAACACGAACTAAGCATAGTTTAATTTAACTTTGATCTTTAACTCATTGTTTTGACCCTTGGCTTGATCTAATTGACCATTGAGCATTATCAAAAAGTTTTTTCACATATAAATTCACATAAAAACCATTTGGAAAACCTTAAAATAATATAATCCACTGGAATCAACTAGACAAGCACCTAGCTCAAGTTGGTAACATTAATTTTTCGGGTTGAACTCTAAATGAATCTTTTAGGTACAAACTTGTTTGATACTCACTCTTAACATCATAAACACATTATTTAACACTTTTATATACATTTATCTCATTTTCCACCATTATATCATTGAATCATCCTCAAAACAAGGTTAAAAAAGGCGAGAATAGGGACACTAGAATGCATAAATACACCCAACATCACCACCCCACACTTAAAGCCTTGTTCATCCTCGAACAACTCTTAACTATAATACTCATCATCTAAGGGGACTCTAAACTTATAATAAATTAAATACACCCAAGCTAGTACCATTATGACTACACGGAATGCAAGTTACTACGCTAAGCATGTTATTTACATAATTGAAAGCTCATGAACACTACTTTTAAAGAATTTTAGCCTCAAGAATTGACTGACCTAGTGGAAAACTCATGCCTATTTCTCAATCAAAGACATCATACAAATCACCTACATTCATAAAAAATGTGCCTCTCACAACAAGAGAGTTTCCCATAATTACTCATAATTAAACAATTTATAACATGATGGGTACAAGAATTAAATTATGCTCACTCTCACAAAGAATTCACAAGTTACACACAATAAACCATAGGCTTGCCCTTAGTATAATGCTCCTCTAATAGTCTAATGTAAAGCTTAGGATCAATTAGAACTTTTTCGGGTTGTAATGCTCCACTAATAGTTGAATGTAAAGCTTAGGATCAATTAGGACTTTTCCGGGTTGTAATGTAGGGTAAGGGATGGGTAGGAACTATTTGGGAATAGTAACTAACCTCTATAAGAACTTTAATACACTACCTTACACATTTAAAACCAATCTTCACCCCCGAATTAAACTTATTCATTCCTCTATACCTTTTGTTTTTGCCCCATCTCTTTTAAGCATTTTCACAAACACTTGGTGGACACATAGTTTACTACCACAAGAATCAATTTTTCTCTTTTTCCACAATCATGAAAATATTTCTAACATAAATTATATCACAACCATCCACCACACATCAATTATACACCAATAACTATTACCTTTGGGACATCAATTTCACTTTTTTCCTCTTCAATTTCTCAAACTCCTTTTTCAATTATCATTAATTTTTTTTAATAAAGCACTTAAGATCTTTTTAGATCATATTATGGTCTATCAAAGAAGGGATTAGGCTACTTATGAAGATATCAAAGAAAAAGCTAAAAGCTCAATGGGGGTTAACTTGAATAATGCACAAAGGGTAGGTCTAATAGAAAGTATAAAACAAGGCTATCAAAGAAATGCCTGTATCATCTCCTAAACCCACATTCTTTATTTTGTTTCACACACACACCGAGTAAGTTCTAGACATCACATGCAATAAAGAATATACAAAAATCTCACATGCACATGAAACATGCTCAACTCAATAGGATCATTATAGACTCCTAACCAAATAATAGCATAAATCCAAATTTAAGCCAACAAATACAAAAGTCAAAAACATGAGCCTCAGAGTCTAAAAAAATAGCAATTCACTCCATCAACATGCTTTTACAAACAAACCCACTTGCATCATGTAATAAAAATAGCACCAACAAGAATATTTCACATAAATTTTTTTAAATTGAGCCAAAATTTGGGAATTTCTCCACCCCACACTTAAAAATTTACTTTGTCCCCAAAGTGAATTTTAAAGTAAAAAGATAGGAATATTCTCAGAGGCCTCTAGGACTAGCTAGTAACATCTTCACATAAGGAGATCCATGGAACCCCATACTTAGTTTTTGCCATGCTGTTAGCTCAGGTTTCTGGTACTCAGAATTTCCAATAACCCGCGACTCAATAAAAAACAAAAACTATGTGAAGTAAAAACTAAAAAAAAAACTAATAAGAAAACATACCTTCGCTTGGGTTGCCTCCCAAGAAGCGCCTGATTTAGAGTCGCGGCACGACCAAATCAATTTTTTCCTCCACCTTGAAGATATAAATTTCATCTCCAATTTTGCATCCATCTTTTTGACTCGCTCATAGGGCTGTGGTACAAAGACTAAGGAACCGAGTAATAGAATATGCATGGTAAACCACTCGGCCTTAAAGTGAGGTATGTTTTTATGTTGTTTGTCCGGTGTAAAATCAAGAATATAGGATTCTTGTTCCTCCTTTTCACACTCTTTCACTATTTCAGATGATTCCACAGACAAGATATTATCTAAATATAATGTAGAAAAGTGCCTTGAATGAGGCCCAACTAATCCCACTTCAAAATTTACACAATTTACTACATACTCACTCTCATTCACCTTCTCGATTTTAGTCTCAAGATAAAGATGACAATCGGGAGACTGCAATTCTTGTGTTTGTTCCACAAAGTGGCTAATGTCCTTCTCATACTTGTATTTTCTTAGCCACTGTAGACATGGTGGCAGTGGTAACTCCTCAACCTATTCAACAACTTTAGTTTTTTAGTACTCAGACTTTCTCGAATTATCACCAACTTTGTCTGTAACTAGTTGGGGAGTCAACTCTACATCTATTTTCAGCTTATTATCCACTTTCTCTACAGCCTCCCGATAGTTCTTCATGTCTTTCATCGACTGTACTTGAGACGCTAAAATTTATTTCAGCATCTCTTCCATGT